>NC_090268.1:108333627-108633627 GCF_040414725.1 Anabrus simplex
ATATCATATGGTGCAAGTAGGGGCAAAAGATCTCTATAGGTCGACGCCCCAAACAAATAGCATTAAAATATATATATATATTAGAGAGGACCAGATCCTTTCCACGACAAACAAATGCCATCTCACCTCTGCCAAATTTAATTGCGGGGCAATGTATAGGCTGGCATACATCATTTACCTGGCATTCACCACACCCAAACCCTTCCATTTGAATGTCATATGGCATAGTGTGATTCATCGCTCCAGATCACACATCTCCAGTCATCCATAGAGCAGTAGTGGTGTTCTTTATGCCATCGAACATGGTGCTTTTAATTCAACAGAAAAATGTAGAATTTATGAGTTTTAAACACCAGTCATCTTATCTCCCAGTGCAGTCATGGTACTAGCTGCAAAATTAGTGGCCCTGTTGTATTCCCACAATTTTCCTGTCCTGCTTCTTCAGTGTTTAACAGACCCAGTTGGTCAACAGATGTAGGCCTACTTGGCCATGGTTTTGTTGTAGTTGAGTCTCTCCATTTTCACTTCACAATCAATTCCCCAATGGCCAACTTGGGCAATTTCAGGAGGACGGAAACAGGCCTGACCGACTGCTTCCTGAGATGGCAACCAGTAACTATTACATCCCTTCTTGGTCCACTCATTCTGCAGGTATCTCATAGCACTGGACAATATCAAGCCCTCAGCTGCCCTTCACAGCAGCAGCTGTCACAGTGACATCTAAGCTCTAGATTACACATACACATTCATACATAACACACACAAGTTAATGTGCTTTACGTCGCACCGACACAGATAGGTCTCAATAATAATAATAATAATAATAATAATAATATAAAAGAATTTATTGGACTCCAACCTATTCAATACATTACTGGATGTTAACATTTTTTAGTTAAACATCGTTAAAATGGAGACATGTTTCGCCCTCCATGTGGGGCATCATCAGTCATATCAAAGCACCTCAAAATTAAACCAGACATCTGGTTGGAAATTATGAGCAATATATGTAAGAAAGAATACATTAAAAACACGTACAAAGTCCTATCCTAAACGAAATAACAACAGACTAGTTACACATAGTAAAATACGCTAGTGGTTTCTTAATATTAAAATGAGGTTATGCACAGTATAAAAATGGAAGTAATCAAAGTCCGTATGATATTGAGTTCGATGGTAGTTCTGCGTAGTATATACAAATGTTGGCAAAATAAAAACACAATTTATAATTACTGTACACTTATTTCTAATTGTTAAAATTGATGAGGTAAAACATTCCAATTTGTCTATTTGTAATTTGGCTCCAACCAAAATAATTCGCCCAACGATTCATGAGGTAGTCAAACTCCGTTGGTCACTCTCTATTTGAATGGAGTGCACAGTGCAAGTGAACAGCTTTTGTTGATTATAAACTGAGGCTGTGCTAAGACAGAGTTAAAACAACACCAGCTTCAAATGAAGATAGTTAAAAACATCATTGGGTTCTTCCTAGTTGACTAAAAATTTGCGTATATTTTGTTGTTGAAGTGTGGGACCCACAAGTAAGCAATCAGAGTTCTCATCCGCCTGTTGCTGTTAATAAGAAGACATACCATGACTGGAGAGTAGAGGATCTCAAAGAAACAAGCCCAGTATTCCCCGTTAGTGACTACACAACCTATAGAAACTTATCTCCAGTTGAATTATTTGAATTGTTTGGGATAAAAAGCTTACAGATTTTTTGATAACAGAGGCTTCTAATTATGCTCTCTTTAAAAACTGTGCTGATCCAAGGACATCAGTGGATGAGATGAAATGTTTCATTGGTATCCTTATTCTGTCTGGGTACAGTCCCCTTCCGAGTAGAAGGAGCTACTGGGATTCGGGTGCTGATATGAGAAATGAACCTGCGTACTGCGCCATGAGAAGAGACCATTTCGAGACTAGTATGAGGCTTTTGCATGCATGTAATAATACAAAGATAAACAATTGTGATAAAATGTGGAAACTCCGGCCACTCACAGACAGACTGAAAAATAAATTTATTTCAAATTTCTGTCCTGAGCAAAACCTGTCCTATGACAAATGCATGATTAAAATACTATGGCAGACATGGCTGCAAGCAATTACTAAAAGGCAAACCTATTAGATTTGGCTATAAGGCAGGGCCTCTCAGGGTGCACGGTGCAAAAGACGACTTCGCTTGGTTGACCAGAGTGCAGACCCCCGCTCCTCGATTTAGAGCAATAGCGCTGTCTCTCTCTTTCCCCACTCCTGACTCGCTCGCTCCCCCTGTCTCCCTCTTCATCGCTTGCTCCGTAGCGCTCCAAATTAGAGCCGAGTTGAGTCGAGCTTAGCCGAGTAGCCCAGAGACGAAGCGATGGTCCGAGCCGAGCCTAGCAAGACCGATGCACAGTGCACGGAGCTCTTGCGCCTCGATTTGCACGCGTGAAATTTTGGGCGTTTGAGAGGCCCTGCTATAAGGTATGGTGCTTGAATAGTGTACAAGGGTACCTTGTAAATTTTGAAGTGTACCAAGGCCAAAATCCTCAAAAAAATGAACAGTATGAGAAGGCTTTCGGTAAGGCTACAGCACCTTTCATTCAAGTGATTGATGAGTTTCCGGAGGAAGTGAAACCTTTGAGATTTAGTTTTTGTTTTGACAACTTATTTACGTCTGGTGCCTTACTAACACACTTACGAGAACGTGGATGTGGTGGTACAGGAACAATCCGCAAAAATCACATCCCCAAAAACTGTGAACTGATTCCTTCTAAGCAAATGATTAGGAAGAAAGAGAGGGGCTACTATGAGTACAGGAGTAGCAAGGAGAGTGGAATAATAATCATACGGTGGCTTGACAACTCTTCTGTCACTATTGCTTCAACAATGCATGGAGTTCGGCCAGCTTCTGGTGGGTCTCGGTACTCAAAGCAGCAAAAAATGAACATCATTGTCCCTCGCCCACGTGCATTTGGAAAATATAACCAGTATATGGAACTGATCGAATGGACAAAAACACTGCACTGTACAGAATACACATGCGAGGGAAAAAATGGTGGTGGCCTATGTTTACGTGGTTAATAGATGTGTCCATTCACAATGCTTGGGTCCTCTGCCGGAAAAACGGGGAATGATCTTCCCCAGCTGCAGTTTAGAAGACATATTGTGCAGTGCTACCTGACATCCAACCCAACGCTACTGAGAGGGCCAGGTCGTACTGCAAGCTCTTCAGGATCCATCCGATCAAAGAAGACATCAGATATGATGGGAGAAACCATCTGGTTGCCATGGTTCCTGATAAAAAACGGAAACACTGTGCTGCAGAAACCTGTCAAGGTCATCCCCGTACCATGTGCATCAAATGTGCAATAGGCCTGCATATAGAATGTTTGTACCATACCACATTCAATAGGGCAATTCTGAAACTAAAGATAAAGAATTCAGTGTCGTAATTTGTTTGACATATTTATAATGTAGAATCTGCCTAGTGTGCCATATATGGCACATGCTATATTATCTGTGTTACATTGTGTATTAAAATAATTTCATTAAAATATCGTAGAATCACACCATGCCTTTGATACTATTTTTATATAATTCATGTCCAGAAATTAATTCATGCAGAAAAGGGTTAAAAACAGAACCAAAGTTGTTTTAAAAAAAAGTCTTTTGAAATAAAAGCACAAATACAAAATAGTGCATTTTTTCTTCCTCTTCCTGGCCATTTCCCAATTGCTTGGGCTCGGCGCTGCACTTGAATTTATGCCCGGATGTCTGATGGCAATCCCTTTGTGGAGGTATGCACCTGCTATTGCATGTTTCTGTGGTGGCTGATTGTGTGATGTGTTGTGTGAGAATGAAGATGTGTGTATTAAGATTTTTTTTCTATTTGCTTTACGTCGCACCGACAGATATGTCATATGGCGACGATGGGATAGGAAAGGCCTAGGAATTGGTAGGAAGCAGCCGTGGCCTTGATTAAGGTACAGCCCCGGCATTTGCCTGGTGTGAAAATGGGAAACCACGGAAAGCCATCTTCAGGGCTGCCGACAGTGGGGCTCGAACCCATTATCTCCCGATTACTGGATACTGGCCGCACTTACGCGACTGCAGCTATTGAGCTCAGTGTATTAAGATAAACACTAATACCTAGTCCCCGAGCCAGAGGAACAAACCACCCCGACACAGCCAGGAATCGAACCCGGGATCCTCTGAATTTTTACAATTTGCTTCATATTGCACCAACACAGACAGAACTTATGACAACAATGGGATAGGTCAGGGGTAGGTGTGGGAAGGATGTGGCCCAGCATTTGCCTGGTGTGAGAATGAGAAACCACGGAAAACCATCTTCAGGGCTGCCAACAGTGGAGTTCGAACCCACTATCTCCCGAATGCAAGCTCACAGCTGCGTGAATCTAACTGCACAGCCAACCTGCTCAATAAGGGATCTTCTGAACCGAAGACCACCATGCACACACATTTGAGTTTTAAAACACATTCTGAAACAACTCGATATACAGAGTACCCAAATACTTCAGCAAGTTCACTTCTGAATTATATAAAAGTTTTGCTTGTACAGTAAGGATTTTCTCTATGCATTCTAGTTCACTCTCCAAATGTATAAAAGCTGGATATTATGCACTTTCAAAAATTCCCAACACATCTCTTTCTTTCATTATACTCTATGCAGATATTTATCAAATCCACATAAAATTATCTTACACAATACAATCACCATATTAGTTATTGAACATACACTGAAAATTAGGCGGGGTTAATGCTGTATTTTGTACACAATTAATTACAAATAACACAATCAAACATGTTGATGAAAGAAATGAACTTGCTCTCTTTAACATCGTTAGCACTATAAATGAATACATTATGTGTGGTTTATTTTGTTTCTGTACCTCAAAATACATGCACTGAATTTATTGGTAGAGTAGCCAGTAGCATCTGAGCCATGATTTAAAATAGATGCTGTATTTAAAAAAAATGGGATGCATGTAGTACTGCCCAGTATATATTTGCAATGAAGTTAACAGAAGACCAGTCAGTTTTTGGCAGAGGAGGTTTAAGTGATACACATAGGGCATGCATGACAAAAATAGATGCTCAGAGCTTATAATAATTCAAGTAAGAAAGAACATCAAAGAAGTGCTTCTCTACAAACAATGCACTCTAGAAAACACATGGGTCTGAAAGTACAACGGTCAAATCAGCACTGAATAGAAACCACAAACATGTCAGCTGTAAGGACTGTACTGGGCAGATCCCAGGACGACAATCTCTGCTGGTGTTGCTATATTGATATTATTGACTTTAAACAAAATTAATCTCAAGAGGATGTCAAGGACCATACCATTAGGTTTGAGTCCTATGGAAGCCAACCTGAAGAAGTAGATTTAGAGAAGACATTGAAATATGAGCAAACAATAGTGTATTATACAGCAAAATACCACTTGAAAACCATTACAAAATTCAGTTTGATGACTGGTGCTAGAGAGACCATTCCACATGAACAGTTTGGACTGTCAAAGGTCTTCATGGCAGACACTGCAGCAACTTTGCAATAGACTCACTGCAATATTTAGATGCTATTCCTTTGAGCTATAATAATATCAGCCACTGTCTGGATTACAAAAATTTGCCTAAGCTTCATAGTGGCATTATGACTGATGAATTAAATTAACAATAATGATGATAATCTCTTGTCCCAGTGCTCTTTGTGTCCATGACAACCTGTATTTGGTGCAGGAAAAATTCTAAATTTAAAAAATCAGCCTTCATCTTTAAAAGAAAAAGTGCTATAATGTTAATGAAATTTATACATTTTTATTTAATATTCCTAATTGTTAATATTTTGCAAAGTACTTCTTCCTAGTTAAATTTTCCAATGAAATGTTTCTTCAATTTGTTTTCTCTTTGTAAGATTTTGACAGTTCCCCCTTACCTAAAAAAATCACTCACAAAATATGTATTTTTCAAAGCTTTCCAGAACCTCCAGAAAACAAGAATAATGTATGAGGCGTCATTATGTTCTTTTTACAAAGAGGTGGTACACCCCCAGCACAAGATTATTAAGCCCATATTAATACCAATAATCTCAGTATAGCAGCTGTACACAGAGTGGATTGCTTCTAACAATCACAAGCTGACACGTACCTGTGCAGATCACAGCTCAGCAAGAATTTCTAAGCTTTTTGCCAGAAAGCAGGAACTCTGCCTTTTGCGCATGCGTGCCCAACTTTTCCGATGTGCTGTGGAAAGAACAGCCAAGACATCACTTCACAGCGAGTCCTTGTTCGACCACATAGAGGCAGCACTGGTCACACCAGCATTTCGACCAAAATGAAAACATGGCAAGTGGCACCCTCTTGACTCCGCAGTAGTATTTAAGAGGCGATCACTCAAAGCAAACGGGAAAACAAAATACTGTAGAGGAAGCCATCAGCTATTCCCAACAGGTGTTTTAATACTCCCAACTTGCCTATTCCATAGCCACATTTGTAAATTGATGAACTACATAAAACATACTTGTCAAAATAAGGACATATTGTGATTTCCTTTAATTACAAAATGTCTAGTTTATAAATGCCACTATAAAAACATGTAATTTTGCACTACAACATTGCTGGTTTTATTTCAATGATTTTGATAACGTTGAGAAGTTCTGTTTTTGCGTGCTCACACCATGTGAGGATCTCCAAAAGGCAGAAGTATTCGGTCAGCAGTTTGTAAAGATTGCTGGTTACAAGGATAATGTCCAGATAGAGGAGGTGACTAATGCTAAAAAGGTATTAACATTTGCATATGATAACAATGACATTTACAATAAGATACAAAAGTTGAAAACTAGAAAAGCAGCTGGAATTGATAAGATTTCTGGGGATATACTAAAGACAATGGGTTGGGATATAGTACCATATCTGAAGTACTTATTTCAAGATTGTTTACATGAAGGAACTATACCAAATGAATGGAGAATTGCTATAGTAGCCCCTGTGTATAAAGGAAAGTGTGATAGACATAAAGCTGAAAATTACAGGCCAGTAAGTTTGACATGCATTGCATGTAAGCTTTGGGAAAGCATTCTTTCCGATTATATTAGACATGTTTGCAAAATTAATAACTGGTTCGATAGAAGGCAGTTAGGTTTTAGGAAAGTTTATTCCACTCAAGCCCAACTTGTAGGATTCCAGCAAGATATAGCAGATATCTTGGATTCAGGAGGTCAAATGGACCATATTGCGATAGACCTATCTAGAGCATTTGATAGGTGGATCATAGGAGACTACTGGAAAAAATGAGTACAATTGGACTAGACAAAAGAGTGACTGAATGGGTTGCTATATTTCTAGAAAATAGATCTCAGAGAATTAGAGTAGGCAAAGCTTAATCTGATCGTGTAATAATTAATAAGGGAATATTCCTATAGGCAGTATTATTGGACCTTTATGTTTTCTTATAAATTTATAAATGATATGAGTACAGTAGTGGAACCAGAGACAAGGCTTTTTACAGATGATGTTATTCTGTATAGAGTTACAAGATTGTGAGCAACTGCAAGATGACCTCGATAATGTTGTGAGATGGACAGTACGCAATAGTATGATGATAAATGGGGTTAAGTCAGATTGTGAGTTTCACAAATAGGAAAAGTCCTCTCAGTTTTAATTACTGCGTTGATAGGGTGAAAGTTCCTTATGGGGATCACTGTAAGTATCTAGGCGTTAATATCAGGAAAGATCTTCATTGGGGTAATCACATAAATGGGATTGTAAATAAAGGGTACAGATCTCTGCACATAGTTATGAGGGTGTTTAAGGGTTGTAGTAAGGATGTAAAGGAGAGGGCATATAAGTCTCTAGTAAGACCCCAACTAGAGTATGGTTCCAGTGTACGAGACACTCACTCACTCACTCCAGAGGTTTCTGAGGGACGTGAAGTTCCCGTGCCGATCTCACAATCCTCTTCCATCCTTTTCAATCTTGAGCCTGCTCTTCCTAGTTATCAATTTGGAGGGTCCAGCATACAATGTTAATCTCCTTCTTCTACATGCTTTGAGTTCTTCCTGAAGGTCTTTTCCTTCTATAAACCTTATTCACAAAGGCTTACTACTGTAGTTGCTCTTTCTTGGTTATACTCCATGTCTCGGGACCATACAGAAGTACTGGTCGAATGACTGTATTGTAGATAATCATTTTTGCATGCCTTGTTAAAAACTTGGAGCCTAATATAGGGCTCAGAGTAAAATGCCTTATGTTCATTCTTAATTCCAGCTTGGTGTTCCTGTTGCCTTTGGTTTTTCTCACTGATTAATACACCAAGGAATTTAAACTCCTCTACTCTTTTAAATATATATTTCCCAATCTTCAAAGGCAATCTGTCAACCTCCTCATAATTCAGTCTCTGTACAACCATGTAATGTGTCTTTTTGTCATTTACCCGTAAGCCAAATTTTGCTGCCATTTCCTCTAGTTTCACAAGTAACTGCCTAATTTCTAATTCATTACAGCCAATTCAAGAACTGGAAAAAATCCAAAGAAAAGCAGCTCGATTTGTTCTGGGTGATTTCCAACAAAAGAGTAGCATTACAAAAATGTTGCAAAGTTTGGGCTAGGAAGACTTGGGAGAAACAAGACGAGCTGCTCGACTAAGTGGTATGTGGTATTCGTTTATAGGAAGGGGAGTTAGGGATTGGAATAACTTACCAAGGGAGATGTTCAATAAATTTCCAATTTCTTTGAAATCACTTAAGAAAAAGCCACGAAAACAACAGGTAGGAAATCTGCCACCTGGGCGACTCCCCTAAATGCAGATCAGTAGTGAATGATTGATTGAAGTGTTTCTGAGTTTGTGAATGTTTTGTCATTGCAGGTGGTGGTGTGCGTTTAACTAGTTTCGTATGAGGAATGTGTATATGTGTGGGGTTGTTTGCGTGTTTGTTTAGTATGAAAAACTTAGTGGAGAGCCTCTTGAAAACCACATATGTTTCTAAATATTTTTATTTTTTGGATGGGGGATGGGTTACAGGACACAATGATTTTCTGTACCAGCCGCCACTGACACACAGGCCATATTAAGAAGCCAGATCTCAAGCATTTCTGTACATTTGTTCAAGAGCTTGGAAAAAAAGTGGCAATTTCAACAGCATGGGTGGGTTAAGACTATTCCTTGTACGAGGATAGGGATTGGCCAGAAAATAAATACAAGAGTGAGAGCAGCATGGCTTGGCTGGAAAGGGGTCACAGGCATAATCTGCACTAAGTGTATGCTGGTCCACCTTAAATCAAAGGTGTATCCACACTAGGGTCTAACTAGTGGTGCTGTATGAGGCTTAGAATTGCCAGTCACCAAACGTTCCAAGAGTCCTCTACACACCATGAAAATGAGGATGTTACACTGATCTCTTCAAGTGTCTGTTCTTGACCACATAGCCAATGACACAAACCAACAGAAGATATGAATTGCTCCCATTCATGAGAAAACATAGGAAGGGCACCTGAAGAAGTATAGCCATGATCTGAGAGCAGCAACCGGTACTTCCCTAACGATGCCTACAACTTCACAATCAAGGGCAAGCGCCCTCATGGAAGGTCAGGACAACAGCAGCAATATGCATTCGACACAGTCGTGAGGACAGTTGAACTTGAACCAAACATGCGTATAATCGGGTAGAATGGCATGTGTCAATCTGAAGAGTGGACCCTGCACCTGCAGAGAAACTCTATAGCACAGAACAACAACTTAAAGAATCAATCCCATAAAGTAATAATAATGTTGTTGACTTTATGACTCACCAACTACATTTTTAATTAATGTTATTGCTTTTACACCCCACTGACTACTCTTAACGATTTTCGCAGGTGCAGAGGTGCTGGAAATTTGTCCCACAGGAGTTCGTTTATGTGCCAGTAAATCTACCGACACGAGGATGACATATCTGAGCATCTTCAAATGCGAAACAGGGTCGAACCTGCCAAGTTCAGGCCAGAAGGCCAACGCCTCAACCATCTGAGCCACTCAGCCCAGTAACTACATTTTTCATGTAGGAAATATTATCCCACAGGAGTTCTTTTACATGCTGATAAATCTACTGTCACAAAACTGGTGTTTCTGAGCATCTTCAAATAACACCAGAATGAGATGGGATGGAATCCGCTCAGAAATCCAACACACTACCATTTGAGCAGCTCAGCCTGATAAGTATTGTGAAATGTTGGAAATGAAAAAGTACATAAAATTAGCATGGACTTGCTTCTTTATACTAGTTGGTTATTAGCAAATTCAATGCAACACAAATACTAAGGAATTTTATTCTATTTCATACTTCTTAAGCTGGTATTCTACATCTAAACATGCACACCAAAACTCAACTGTTTAGATGTGTTAGAGAAGTCAGGCAATCGTATTCCTTGTCATTCAGAAGACACCTGAAATATGTAGTCTACACAGAAAATGGACATTACCAACCTATCATCAAGAAGAACTATATGCAATGTAAACACAGACATCATAGCTCGAGATTAACCATGTGTTAGCACAGGGAAGTAACTGAATATAAATGGAAGTAGTTACTTTAAGCTGTCAATTAGATATAAAATCTACAGACAAGAAAGAAGATAAAATAATTCTAGAGGATGAGTTAACAACATTCCACAGAAATATTAATGTTATAATTTATGCAACAATTTTATGAACGACACTCAACAAAGATATGAACTCCTACCGCTTGTTTCTCAATAAGGCTACAGATTGCAGCAATTGCAGTTCCACACCTGAAGCCTAGTTCTCCTTCAAAAGACTGTCAGAAAAGGGAGATATTACAAAACAAAAATTTATTTTCCAGACGAATAGAGCAAATTTTAAAGACAAAGTTGTAGTAAGTCAGGACAGAGGAACAAAAAAGAAAAGGAAAACATTTAATCTATTTGAAAAAAAAAAAAAAACAAGAAACGAATGAAGTATTGACTAGCTGAAACAGGAGCAGCTAGACAGAGATATATTTCAAGCCACCTTATATAAAATACCATTTACACTTTCACTTCTCAGAAATGTTCACCTACCCCAGGAATTAAATCCTGTAACATTTGATTCCTAACCAGATAGTGGTGAAACAAGTCAAAAATTAGTACCAACTAAGTCAGCTTTTGATTCAGTTATGCAAATGTAACCATAAAATGTGACAAAAGAGCACACTACATGTAACATTATTCATTGTGGTAGATGCTAGAGTAGAACGCAGCCCGGAAGGTTGTTTGAAGAGGTTTGCGCAGTAACATTCGCACGCTTTGTAGTATGACGTGTTTTCCGCTGAGCCAATAGAATAATTTCAGTAAGAGGTGCCTGTTTGTGCACGTCACGAGTGAATGTTTAGAGTTTTATTTGTAAATATCATAATCAACGAATTTAGGGAACTATTTGCATGTGTATGATAGATCCAGGAAGAGCAAAAAGACAAGTATTCCGTCGACAGGCGAGGGAAATAGTATTTAAAGTGTATTTGTATTTGGTAAGCATGCAGCAGCAGGCGTTCATAGGCGGAGAAGGTGAGGAACGCCATGTTGCCACGCTTCAAAAGAAGACAGCACTTGCGTGTGGTATCGGGCTGCAAACACTACAGAGGATAAAACAAGCTTCGGAAATAAAAATAATGCGGTGTTCAGGTCGCCAGAGAAGAACCCGTAGAGGAAGAAGCCAGTGACGGTCCTCGATGATTTCAATAAAAATGTTCTGCGTACAACAATATTTGATATGTATAAAAATTTAAATCTAAGAATTTCATTTTTGTCCGTATTGAACTGAGAATGGAAGATAGGAAACTTAAAACTTAAAAGGTGGACCGTTTTAAGTTTCCTATCTTCCATGTATAAAAATGGCGAATATCCTACGGCATTGAAACTGGACCATCCATTTACCTTAATATCTCAAAAATTTTCCTGAACACTTTCGCGGGGTTTGATGTTAAAAATTTAATTTGGACTTTTAGGAAACGTTTAAGCCCAAAACAATTATAGGTCATCGCTTTGGAATTCAAGATATAACTGGATGAAAAAATGTTTACACATACATGCTGTTATGAGTAGCCACATTGGCATCACCGCACCTCATACTTCCGTCTCTCTCTGTGCAACGAAACTGCCTTCCGGGCTGCGTTCTACTCTAGTAACTTTTTCATAAACCACTGAATTACCATATCGAATGGAAGGCATATTTAAGAAGAGCGATAGTGAACTTTGGACTCTAAAAGTAAATTTTAAAAATTAGGTACGCCTCAAACTTGAAATTGGAACCATGCTACTACTAGTTGGATAACCTCCACAATTACAAGTGATAAATATCATTTTTGATCCGTATTGAAGATAATTGATTGAAATAATAACAAAAAGTTAATTAATTTGTCCACCTATACAATAAATCTTGTCTTTGTTGGATTACATTGACATGTTAATTAAAATGGTACATGTTTCGCCTTACATATGGGCATCATGAGCCATGGGTTTAGGCACCTGATTTCAAGGTTAAACCCATGACTGATGATGCCTATATGTAAGGCAAAACATGTACCATTTTAATTAACATGTCAATGTAATCCAACAAAGACAAGATTTATTGTAATGATTAGGTGGACAAATTAATAAATTAACTTACTGTTATTATTTCAACCTCCACAATGTCAGTAGGAACAAATAGGACTAGATCTTTTAAAACAGCTCCAAGCAATTGAAACTTCAACTGTTATAGTTTCGCTCTGTCTATTGCAACCCCATGAATGAAGGCTAGAATAAAATGTAGCTTTCACTGATGCCTAAGTGAAAATAGGGAAGCTACTGAGTAATGGCATTCAACAATAGCCAGTCAATGACCTAGCTACAGAAGGTACTATTAAGTCGATGGTACTACAACTGCACTATCAGGTTCACAGAAGAAAGCAATTGCATTTTAGCTCACTTTTCATCTAGGCTATACTGCCTTAGATTTTTAGAGATTTTTTGTGAGCAGCTAGCCTACAGTGCTACTTTTATGATGACCAACAGTCATCAGTCAACTAACACAACCTGATGACTTAATAACATTATCGTGAGTTGTGAAAAAGTTAATAATGAACCATTAATAATCAACAAAAATACAATACTTCAATATTGTTGCATTTTACTGTCTATTCTACATACCGTATTTACTTGTTTATAACACTCCACCCTTAATTTTCGACTATTATCGCAGGGAGGAGGAAAGAAATCTGGGGGACTATAAACAGTTGAAAAAATCTTTCAAATTACCAAGTAGCAAGTGCAACATTTCATTTAACAGTAAAACCCACTCTTCTGCATCACCTGTACTTTGTCCTTGGCTACTCTCCTCCCTTACCCTAGATTTCTCAATGCCCTTCCAGCTTTCGAGCTCCGCATCCTATGTGGCCACATGTAGTGTGTAATTACGGAGTGTCCAGTACACAAACTGGAGTGAAAATGAGCAAGACAGCAAGATTTACAGCATTCCTCAAGTTGAATGTGTTGGAACATGCTGCAGAAAATGGAGGAGAGCAGCGAGTCATTAATATGAAGTGCAGGCGTGTACTATTTGTTACTGACATAACCAGGGCCACAAAAAAATTGAGAGCAAAGAAAATATCTAATTCCTTACGCTGTGTGAAGAAAGGAAAATTTGAGAATGTGGACATAAAATTCGGTATTAAACCAAATATTTTATATTTCAAGGCAGTTGCCGCATGACACTGCAACGCACCGAGCTCGACAGCTGCAGTCGCTTAAGTGCGGCCAGTATCCAGTATTCGGGAGATAGTAGGTTCGAACCCCACTGTCGGCAGCCCTGAAAATGGTTTTCCATGCTTTCCCATTTTCACACCAGGCAAATGCTGGGGCTATACCTTAATTAAGGCTACAGCCGCTTCCTTCCCACTCCTAGCCCTTTCCTGTTCTATCGTCGCCATATGACCTGTGTCGGTGCGACGTAAAGCAACTAGCAAAAAAACAAAAAAACACTGCAACGCTGCACAGCCTTGAGCTCCGCAAGGTACTGTGCAGCTTTGGCATGGTGCTTGCTGGGATAATGCAGGTGGGAGCTGATATAAAACTGTTTAAATGTGCTAATATCATTTTTTGCATAAATAAAGAATAGATTTAAATACTGTAACTATTTTGTGTGTTGATTTAAATATACTAGAAGTTCCTTGCTTTTAACCATGCAAATCTAATCTATATGTGAAAATTTCACTTATCATACTCCCCCCTATTTTTAAGGTTGAAAATTAGGGAAAAGAGGGGGTGTTATAGGCGAGTAAATATGGTATTATTAATGTTAACATTGATGCTTTCACGGCCCGTACTTGTAGACATTATATACGTATTATTAACTCTTCCTTACAAGTATTATACTGTATAATTCTGAAGCTGAATATCCAGATAATTACAGAAGAATGCTAAAGATACAGGACTAGATTGAATGATAAATGAAGAACTATTGAACTGAGACAGTAAGCAATTTGAAGTAGATTAAAAAAAAAAAAAGAAACAGAAAATTCAAATCTTCAGGTATCCCGAATAACTCAATATAATCAATTCTGAGAATTACTGAGACTCCTTACTTAATAACAGTTTGCACTAATTTAACAACAATTTATCCCTTTCTAACATGTACAAAAAAAATAAAAAATACATACATTCAATCACATGGAAAAGACTAAATTTCTGTTCAGAATTGGAAGTGAAATACCAAAATGTTATTATAGTAATGAACAATGTGATAAAAACTATGGGAACTAAGAAATGGGAAATAATTTTTTTTAAATGTAAATTTCTTCAGCAAGGAAAGTTATCTTATAGTTCAGCCATTATGTGTTGCAACAGGTAAGACATAGGCAAATACCAGGAAAGTATTGACATCAAGAGCATACAAACTGATCGGGACTTGTACTGGTTAATTATGATATCTGACAAATGAATTTAAGAAAAACTAAAAATGAAAATCCTCAGTCTGTTTCCAGTCATTCGACCGGGTCAGGAATGGAATGAATGAAGCTCCCATCTAGCAGTGAGGATACGAATTGTGCTGGCTGCCGAAGCTTGTCGCACTCCTCTGGGGCAATGATTAATGGCCGACAGATGAAATATTGGAGTCAGTTGCTGGAATGAAAGATGACTGAGAAAACCAGAGTCCTCGGAGAAAAACCTGTCCCGCCTCCACTTTGTCCAGCACAAATCTCACATGGCGTGACTGGGATTTGAACCATGTAACCCAGCAGTGAGAGGCCAGCACACAGCTGCCTGAGCCACGGAGGCTCTAATTAAACAAATAAATAAATAAACAAGGAAATAAAAAGACAAATAAGAATATCAAACAATTTTATCAAGAATACTAAAAATATTTCCTCTTCTACTACAACTGAAAATTTTCTAACATGTTCATTAAATGCCAGCTGCTTCTCTTCATGTGATACATGTAAAATTTAAAGAAACTTCGAGGTATTCTCTGAAGAATAAACAGAATTTTAAAAAGACTTACAAACTGCTTTTTCTTATCAGTCACTAGCTTGGTTATCTCATTCTTCCCAGCAGCTAACTCCTCTTCATTATAGATAAAATCACGAACCACGAACCTGGAATTTAGTGAGATGTTTAAATATATTACAGTATGTTACCATTCACAGCAATTTACATGAGAAGTTTCAACACAGAACCACACCCTAAAGTGCCAACACAAAATATTTAAATTACTTTTAAAGAGCAACAATATCAAAAGAG
The DNA here is from genome assembly GCF_040414725.1 of Anabrus simplex. NCBI lineage: Eukaryota > Metazoa > Arthropoda > Insecta > Orthoptera > Tettigoniidae > Anabrus > Anabrus simplex. Next base: position 108,349,377 of record NC_090268.1, read on the forward strand.
AGAATTTTGAACCATAAGGACTACTGCTGACTTCAGTAGTAGTAATAATGCTATGTGTTTAACATCCCTAACTTCTACCAGCATTGAGAGACACGAGTGCAAAATATCATTCTGAAAAGTAAATCCTTAATGTGGCAGAAAATGTACTTGCATGAGTTTCTTGTATAAAAGCACGCTTAAATGCAAACCAATAGTATCAGGATTCCATCCCTTAATTTTGAACAAAAGTACTAAGTGCTTAGCTCAAGGTCACCAGTAACAAAGGACAAAACAGGATAAGTTGTGGTGGTGGTGATTTAAGAGAAAGCACAAACGGGCAACCATCAGCAATTAACACCCATCAGAAGGAAAATGGAAGAGGCCTGACAATTTGAAAAATGAAGGTATTGGCATAAGAATGAAAAGGGCCATGTAGCTCATGAAAATGAAAGAATCCCTACGCCTCGAAAACCTAATACCATCAGGGTTAGAAAAGAATACAAATTGATCAAAGGAGGTTGGATAGGATAGATGAAAGTGAAGAGCCTGGCAAAAATAAATGAAAGCAAGTGCCCCATGATCATCCACCCAGACTCCCACGTTAAAAGTCCTTGGGGCCCCTTTTAGTTGCCTCTTATGACAGGCTGGGGTACTGTGGATGCTATTCTAATGCCCCACTAAAGCATAGTAAATGATATCATCATCATCATCATCATCAACAACATCATCCGCTTTCCCCACTTGAATAGACACTTCAGTATGTAAAATACATTCATTTGCATAAATACATCCATTCATACATATACATCTACGTTACAGACTGTTATGCCTTTCAGCATGTAGTCTGCAATCCTCTGTGAATTTACTGAACTCTGCCACAATCCTACATTTGTAACTGTGTGGCCTCATTTAATTCTATACCTCTTATTTTTAAATCATTAGAAACTCAGTCTAACCATCGTCGTCTTAGTTGCCCTCTACTTCTCCTACCCTCTGTAATCGAGTCCATTATTCTGCTACCGAGCTCGATAGCTGTAGTCCATTAAGTGCGGCCAGTATCCAGTATTTGGGAGATAGTGTGTTCGAACCCCACTGTCGGCAGCCCTGGTTTTCCGTGGTTTCCAATTTTCACACCAGACAAATGCTGGGGCTGTACCCTAATTAAGGCTACGGCCGCTTCCTTACCACTCCTAGCCCTCCCTGTCCCATCATCGCCGTAAGACTTATCTGTGTTGGTGCGACGTAAAGCAACTTGCAAAAAAAAAATCTATTCTGCTAGGTAATACGTTGTACAGCTTCATCCATCGAGTTCATTCCTAATGTAGCCTTTATCTTATCCTTCCAAGTATCCTTCTCCCATGGTTCCCACCTGACTGTGCTAGTGATCATTCTTGCTACTTTCATGTCCTTATTTCTAACTTATGAATAAGATACCCTGAGTCCACCCAGCTTTCATTCCCATACAGCAAATTTGGTGTGAAAACAGACTGGTGTAAAGATAGTTTTATCTGGCAGCTGACTTCTTTCTTACAACACAATACTGCTGATGGCAGCTGCGAACTCACTGCATTAGCATTGCTATACCTTGATTCAATCGAACTTACTGTACTAGCATCATGGGAGAACACACATGCCAAATACTGTACTTGAAATTATCTACCTGTTCTAGCTTTGTATTGCCAACCTGACATTTATTTCTCTTAGGTTTCTTATCTACTGACATCACTTTAGTTTTGGAAAGGCTAATTTTTATTATCATAGTCATTGTAGCTATTTTCATGTCCAAGATATTAGAACGCAGGCTTTCAGCACTAACTGCCATTAAGACCAAGTCATCGGCATAGGCCAAACTGCTTACGACATTTCCACCTAACTGAATCCCTTCCTGTCCCTTAATACTTTTCCGCAGATGATCCATGTAAACTATGGACCACAGGTGAAAGATTGCAGCCTTATCTAACCCCTGTAAGGACCTTGAACCAAGAACTCATTCTATCATCACTTCTCACTGCAGCCCAATTGTCAATATAAATACCTTTGATTGCTTTTAATAATCTACCCTTAATCCCCTAGTCCCCCAGAATGGTTAACATCTTTCCCCTCGGTACACTGTCATATCTACGAAACATAAACACAACTCTCTATTCCTCTCGTAGCATTTCTCAATTACCTGGTGCATACTGAAAATCTGATCCTGACAGCCTCTCTGTCGTCTGCAATCAAAATGGTTTTCATCCAACTTATTCTCAATTACTGATTGGCACCTCCCTTCCAAAACGGCAGTGAATACCTTGCCTGGTATACCGATCAATGAATTATCTTAATAGTTGTGGCAATTCTCCTGCTCCCTTGCTTGTACACAGGCACAATTACTGCTTTTGTCCAATTCAATGCCAATCTTATTACTCGATGAAGCCATTTTATCCCTGCCTTCCCACTATATTTCACCATTTCAGGTCTAATTGTATTTATTTCTGCTGCTTTATGACAATGAAGTTTATTTAACATCCTTTCCATTTCCTCAGGCATAATTTCACCTACTACACTGTCTTCATGGCCATCAGCGCAGTTGTTCGCAACAACCCCAGAACAAATTTTTTTGTCGAGATGATTTTCAAAATATTCTTTCCACCTGTCCAGTGATTCCCTGGGATCTATTAGTTAACCTGATTCACCCAAAACACTGTTCGTTTCATTTTTTCCTCCCTTTCTACGATACCGTATTACTGTCCAGAAAGGTTCCCATGCTACTTGACCTAGCCTTTCCGAGTTATTACCAAAATCTTCCCTCGACGACTTCTTGCATTCAACAAATAGGCTACGGTATTTCTTTTGCTATGTTTCTTTCATCTACGTACAATTCCCTATCTGCATCAATCCTTGTTTGTAGCCATTTCTGATACACAAACCTTTTAGGTTTACAAGCTGCCCTCACTTGATCAGCTGTCTGTTCCCAGGAATTCCTTTGCTGTTTCTACTACAGCATCCTTGTATGCCATCTTTTCTCTTTCTATATCCTGAACCTTCTGATGATTATGATGATGATGATGCTTGTTGCTTAAAGGGGCCTAACATCGAGGTCATTGGCCCCTAATGGTACGAAATGAGACGAAATGTTATGATAAATTAAAAGTCCAAAATCCTCCACTGACCAGAATTCAAAGCGTGAGGACGAAGAATAAACAGATGGATATGAATTTAAAACAATCAGAGGAATAGCACAAGTTCGCCTCGCCAGAAGCAGGTCTTTAGATTTGACTCCCGTAGGCAACCTGCGTGTCGTGATGAGGATGAAATGATGAAGACGACACATACACCCAGTCCCCGTGCCAGCAAAATTAACCAATTATGGTTAAAATTCCCGACCCTGCCGGGTATCGAACTCGGGACCCCTGTGACCAAAGACCAGCACACTAACCATTTAGCCATGGAGTCGGACACTCTGTGTGTGTGTGTGTGTGTGTGTGTGTGTGTGTAAGAGAAGTTCATAGCGCAGAAGAGAGCACACATCTGAACAGATGCACTAACTGCCGTGGCCTTTATTCTCCTCGAGATAGAAACTGTTTGCTGCATCTCAGTGAGAAGAAGATCCAGGAGATCAAGACACTAGATGGTCTTTCCTACCAGGAAGCAGGCCCTAGGTTTAATTCCATTAATGCTCCTGCGAAGGCATTAGACTGTAGCATGATAGCACAGTTTACCAGTTTCGTTGTTTCATCAACACCTGTGTAGATCGCTACACCCAAGGCGGCAGTTGCTCCTGTGAGCAGTGCGCATCTTCAGTAACAGGCTACTGTTGCACATTTTCTTTATGTCTTCATGTTCACCGTAAACACCTTCAATGTGTCTACTGAACATCACCAGCTTAAAATCTTGCCCATCTTCTCTGGTAGCAACCAGGAACCTAGGGCAGCTGGATCCCATGCTTTCATGCTGCGCATGTTCCCAGGGAGTTGATCCTCTAAGGGAATCAAAAGTTAAAGACTTGGGTGGAGGACCACCCTGGACAGGCTTGGGACGTTTATTTCCAGCCATGCCTGAAATCATCCTCCCAGGATGCCACCCACTCTGATCGGGGGCCACTGTAGCCAAATCAAGCAGTCAAGGCAATACCCACCTGGTCATAGCAGGTACTGCTCGGGTTCCAATGTTGGATAATGCCTAATATGGGCTGATTGAGGCAATGAGGGCTCCCTTTCTCACATCATCCATATAGCATGTACCCCACAGTGTATACAGAGTGATTAATATAGATGAAAAAAAAATCAATAGCGTATTTACTCGCGAATTAGACCCCTTTTTCCCCCCACTTTTACAGCCAAAAATAATCAAGGGGGTGGGGGTCCAATATGCGATAACCTCAAAATTTTGTGCAGCGAACAAATGACTTCTAGGTTATAAGAAGCTATAAATTGTACGTGTAAACGTTCTATACTATTATTTAACAAACTTAGAATGTATTTAAGTTATACTGGCTATTTTCATCGGAAGGCAGTATTTCTAAATGTAAAAAGACAAAAAATGGTGAACACGACTTTTAGGCCTACCATACATATAAAAGTCCGTTTTAGTTACTCATATCACGTCATTCGTTACATCTCACTAATGACTCTGGTGAGGTTGACGTCAGGAAGGGCATACAGGCCTAAAAACTCGCTACGAAGATTCGTCTCACTTCATACTCGATCCCGTAGAAGAAAGGGATAAGGGTATCGTGTTATCATATAATTACATATTGATACAAGAGAACTTAATGGCCAGTCATTTGTCTCTGTCAGTTCAGCAGTAGGCCTACCACACAGTAAACCTGATCACTGCTTTCATTTGAATTATCGCCTTGCGCCGCCAACTTCCCTGCCTTGCTACCGGCGTGTCGGAGTTCTAAGTGACATCATCTTCACTGCTATCTCTCGTCAGTCGCGTCAGCCATGCTTCATTCTCTTTGAGCCATGCACTGTAATCAAGAGCATACGAGGTCCCATCTTTTTGAACCTTTTAAAAATAATTTTGTTCCCGACTATAGAGTCTAAACAGTGTAAATCTATTCTCAGATGGTCTGATATTCCCAGTTGGTGTATATGTAGCAGAAGGCACTCCTTCCGAATAAGGCCGTACTGTAGAAGGCATGCCAAACCATCAGTTGATAACTAGCATATGTTACGAGTTGTACTACCGAATGTAATACATAATAACTGGAAACATTATTTTGACAACTGTGACTGTTGAAACACAGACCCTTATTTTTAAGTATATTTCATGCTTGTTCTCTACATTTATCACATCAGGATTTGCGTAAACAGCTGTCCATGAGATAAGACAGACCACACTGTTTAGGTTAGTTCAACGGAAAAAATAAAAATAAATAACAGGAAAATATACCGCATTTATGGATATCTACAGGTGTGGCGGTAATGCGTTTTATTATCATAATGTTTAATTTTGTAAGTTCGTTGCCTCTTTTTCATTAACGCATATCCTAGTATGTTTTGTTTGGCGTCTCCGAAAATCGTTTAAAGTACGTGGGGACATTAAAATACTATTATTATTATTATTATTATTATTTGTTAGGTACGTTGGCGAGTAAAACAATAGTTTTAATTAGATAGTAATTTTATCATGTTTTAATACTTCTCTCCAAATATTTACCTGTATTGGCCCGAGTTACGAGATATTAAACGACCACTTTGTTAATGATCACGCCTGCTGTATAAATAGCAACAACCGTGAATACTTCTCAATTAAATTTGTTTCTTCATCCCGAGGTGGTACAGCTCTTTTTAGACACACCCCCAGTGGAGGGGAGTTACATGTACCACTTTTACCACATATCAACCTTCCTGCCTTTCGTAAATCTCTGGCAGTACGGTACCGGGAATCGAAGTTAGACCCCCCCCAAAACAGCAACTAATTGTACTAACCAGTACGCTGGCAGACATTATTAACTACAAAACACAGACATATAGCATGACTGATGCATGCTTGCAATGCACAGGTTGGACACGAAGCTAGACCTATTCATCTATTTGTGCGACGTCATCAGAGCTGCAGTAGACCTACGCTACAGAGGCGGACATTTCTTTACTACGAAACACAGATGTACCACATGGATTCGACGTGTTTTTCATTGCACAGGTCGTACGGACGAAACTATTAAATTTGTGCGATGTCATCAGAGCTGCAATAAGACTTGTACCCGCTTCGAAGCGGAATCATTTTTTCATCTTTGTCTCGAAAGCCAGGGGTGGGGGTGGGGGTGTCTAAATCGCGAGGGGGTCTAATACACGAGTAAATACGGTAATACAATTTTGATTTGATCTACAACCAAACCTCAAGGAAAAAAAAAAAACAGGGAACCGATGTCCACATGACTCTTTTAGTTGCCTTCTACGATAGGCAGGGGTTACCTGTGGATGTATTGAGCCCCTCCCATCTACAGGAGTACCAAAGCCACAATGCATTTTCGTGCCTAGCTCACCCCTTTTAGTCTCCTCTCATGACAGGCAAGGGATACCGTGAGTGTATTCTTCGTTTGTATCCCCCACAAAAGGGCTTGTGTCCCATTCACGTTTAATGCAAATTGCTTGCCCAGAAGTGCTACTTGGGGCATAGATGTCCCTACCTCAGTCATATATGGAAGACCCTGTTGTAATAGGCTTACATGTGTCGAATTTTCATTTAATACAAGACACCAAATAAGACCTTGGTAGCAGTGAGAGCCACAGAGCTAAGCTGAGTGAAAAGGCAGCATACCCCAACAGCTCATTTGTCAAGCCTTTTACCAGCAAGACATGTTTGAGAGAGGCAGCATCGTCGGATGTTTTGGCGCATTGCTCACCACTTAAACCGTTGTGAGAACACTGTACATCAGCGCTGGACATGGTGGACATGAGGATATACACAGGCAATGAGAAGGCTCAGACTGATCCCGCTGGACCATCAGCAGGGAAGATAGTTTCATCATGCAATAGGCAGTAAGCAATCCACAGGAGTTGCTGAGCACCATCCACAGACATGTCCCAGCAGTTGGGGATACAACAGTGTCCACCTGTACCACAATGGACATCTGCAAGCCTCCTTGCCCAACTGTATTGTTGCCTGCCTCCTTGCTACGGGTGGTTCAACACTGTACAAATTGCATCCTGAAATGTTTTTGAGACCGTGCAATAAGTGTTTGGTGCAGTATAATATTTTGATTTTCTTTATACTACTATGCCCTGTGCCTGTACCCATGTAAAAGACCCTGCAATGGCTCCTTTATGGTGTATATATATATATTTTTTTTTTTTTTTTTGCAAATGAGTGTACACTGCTTCCATTATTTTAAAACATTTTTTCCTATATTCCCTTTCCAACAAGACTTTTCCAGAATGTTGTTTCATAGTACTGTTCATATTGTTCCTCCATTCAACAACATAGTCACCTTCTCTAGCCCAAAACTCAATCTACTTCAGAGTTCTCTAAGCATATTTTGACATCAGCTAACCTATCGAATTTATATGTTCAGCAGAATCCGTTTATCCAGACTTCCAGCTTATTCAGACTAATGGTTAACTTATATTTTGTTATCAAGGCATATATAGAAAGACAGGAACAGTGAAAGAAACACGTAACAAGATAAACAATTACAGGTCAGAGTGGGAAGAGGAAGAAATAGATATACTGTAAAAAACACAAGGACAATCTCTACATAACCCTCCCATGGCACTACAGCCCCTGAAGGGTCTTCACCTACCAAGCGACCGCTGCTCAGCCCGAAAGCCTGCAGATTACGAGGTGTCGTGTGGTCAGCACGACAGATCCTCTCGGCCGTTATTCTTGGCTTTCTAGACCGGGGCCGCTATGTCACCGTCAGATAACTCCTCAATTCTAATAATGTAGGCTGAGTGGACCTCGAACCAGCCCTCAGGTCCAGGTAAAAATAACTGACCTGGCCAGGAATCGAAACCAGGGCCTCTGGGCAAGAGGCAGGCACGCTATCCCTACACCACGGGGCCGGCATCTCTACATAATGCCATCTTCAAAAAGACTGGCTCTCTCCTCACCAATTCCAGTTCTCCTAAATTTTTTTAGCCCTTAAGAGCTTATTTCTGCTTCCCAGCTTCATCACGAAGCCAGGCCTCAACAGTCATTTAGAAGACATCTTGATAGATCTTCAATCTTCATGTGGAAAGTGTGGGGTAGGAAGACAGATAAAAACAGGGAAAGGAAAGAGATAAACAGATAAAGATGAATATAGGTGTTAAAAGCTAGGAACACAGAACAAACACAAAATGTAAAAATGAACCGAATGGGCTAATATAAGAGATGTTTGTTCCTTTCCAAAAACGTACATCTAACATGTTTCATGAAGTGCAAATCACTTAACTTATGTGCCCTTTGTAGCCCAAGCATGCAATGGTACAAGCAGTGAAACTTGGGTGCAGTAAGGATAAATAATTATTCAGGTAATATTTCATGAACATAAAGAGTTTTCACCCCTACTAGTACCACAAGGCTGCACTGGACACATGAGATCTGAACTATTTTTCTCTGTTCTGTGAAAAGTTTAGTACTTTTTGATTCACTTATACAGTAGAAATCTGTTACAGCGAGAACTGATAACGGAAAACATTTACTCGCTATAACAGATTGTCATTATATCTGATTTTTCGTAAATGTTGGGAAAAACCCCATACACATTAAAATCGGTATGAAACGGCGATCAGTTTTTTCAAAACTCGCATTTTCGCGGATGATATCGACACTACGGCTTGCTTGTTTGTTATCTTTCTAAATCCGATACTACGTGAAAATGTATGTTTCATTTCATTCTGAATAAATTATAGTATCACTCCAGAGGCCTCTGTGGTAAACATTCTAGTTTTCTTTAAGCAGCGCCACCTAACCTAACCGTATATGTACCATGAAAACATATTTCAAGAGCACGTAGAGAAATGATAACCTCCTCGCTTCAAACTTACATAGGAACAGCCTTTCTGTAATTTAACTAGACGTGAGAAAATATGAATTATCCTCTGTATCAGTGATGTAGTCTGCCATATCTTGAGGTGTATCCCATTCTTACTTAATTTCAGTATATAACATTAAAAATTAAGCAATCATTTACTTCAGCCTTTATATCTAACGAGTTAACAACTGCTATCGACCATGTTATTTACGTGTTTATTACGAAAACATCTTCTCCTCTTTCATTTCTCATTTTCTTTACGGAACAGCAGTTGACAGGTATTACTAATCGACTCCAACATCGCCTTTGAATGTCGATGAGACAGCTCACAAGTGCACATAGCGAGAAAACGATACCATACCGAAGATGATCAATCTCATTTCGTGGCAAACGTTTCAGTTTTCCTATTCAAACAGCGTCACCTTACCTAACTTAACCATACTATATGTACCATGAAAATATATTTCAAGCGCCAGTAGAGAAATGATAACCTTCTCGCTATAAATTTATATGATAACAGCCTTTCTGAAATTTAACCAGATATGAGAAAATATAAAACTAACGTCTGAAATCAATGATGCACTCTGCCATATCCTGAGGTGCATACCATTCTTACTGAACTGCAGTATTTAGCATTAAAATTAAGTAATTGTTTTCTTCAGCTTTTATTTTTAATAATAATGCTATTTGCTTTACGTCCCACTAACTAATTTTACGGTTTTCGGAGACGCCGAGGTGCCAGAATTTAGTGCCGCAGGAGTTTTTACGTGCCAGTAAATCTACCGACACGAGGCTGTCATATATGAGCACCTTCAAATACCACCGGACTGAGTCAGGATCAAACCTGCCAAGTTGGGGTCAGAAGGCCAGCGCCTCAACCGTTTGAGCCACTCAGCCCAGCAGCTTTTATTTTTAAGAGTTAACAATTGCCATCGGACCATTATCTACACATTTATTAAAAAAACACGTTCTCCTCTTTCATTTCCATTTTTATTTACGGAACAGCAGTCGACAGGTATTAGTAATCGATTCCAACATCGCCTCTGAATGTCGATGTGAGAGCTCGCTCGTGGACATAGCGAGGAAATGATACCAAATTTAGTGCTTGACAATAATGTATTTTAGTGTACCATTTGCCACCGAGGTAGACACCTCATTTGCAAATAAAGAGATTTTGATATGATTGATTGCATGCAATATAATCACTGGGTGCATAAATGTCGGTAACGGAAAAAAACATGCACGCTAAATCGCTCGTAATAACGAATGTATCACTGATAGGGCTCTCGCTGCAACTGAAGTATAATACACAGTTTAATACAGGAATTTTGAAGGGACAGACAAAAACTGACATAATGGGATTCTCGTTATATGCCATACTCGTTATAGCAGACTTCTACTGTACTATTAAATAAAATTAACTGTACATAAGATGTGTTATTAAAACCATTAATGGATTGTCCACATTATACAGTATAAATATGTTATCATCCAATCCAGATCAAGCCTGGTCCAAAATGAGCTGAATAAAAACCATTCGATGGGAATCAGAATGGTAAAATTAAACTTTCAAAAGAAATCAAAGAGAAAAGTAGCCCTTAAGTAGAGATTACACCAAACCAAAACCAAACCAAACTCCATGGCACTACAGCCCTTGAAGGGCCTTGGCCTACCAAGCGACCGCTGCTCAGCCCGAAGACCTGCAGATTACGCAATATAGAATAATTCATAGTCATAGGAAGTTTCCTCACTTCAATTTACACTTGGGTTATAAATTTAAAGTCTCTGTGAGAGTAAAATAACAATAGTTACAATTTATGAAATAAAATATTATAATATACAATTTTTGAAAGTACTTAATGTATTTCAGTGTAAATTTACTCACTTCTTTTCTCGAGCATGAACTTTAAATTCCTCCACGACCTTCTTGAAGAGGGTGACTGAGAATAAGCCGTAATCAGAATCCTGATGAATCAACTGACTGGATCGTGGTACAATCATGTCTGTTAATTTCTCGTAATTGTGATACCAATCATTAAAATTCATCCTGTAAAGTATTTCAAACATTACATAATAAAATCAAAATATTATGATATGCATAATGTATCACCCAGAACACTTCTGTAGCAAACGTTATTAATAGTAAATAATATGTTATTTTGAAATGTTTCAGCTTTCACTGAATTGTTTCAATTTCCTGACTGTTTATTTTCCCAATAAATAGCATAGTCTTTAAATATGGCAATGAACATTGAAATCTTTTCTCAAAACCAAAGTAGAAAATACATGTATTTATCAGCCTCTTGAAGAATCTGTTATAAATCATAATCAGATCAAGATATCATTTTCTCTTGCGTAATAAGCCAATGACTGTAAATGCATACCTACTAACAGACTAATGTCTTTTAATGGTAAAATAATTAACGACAAATTTGAGCTTTTGGTTAAATGAAGAGTGCAGAGAGTTAAAGGACACTATTGAAGTCAGTTTAATTCCTTGATTAAGCGATCAATCAGGTTCTCATAAAATTATAAGCAAAAAAGAGAGGAAAACATTCTGAACGCCCAAAAAGATACAAAACTAAAATAATAAAAATCAATAACATAATGGGCATTGACACTGAAGGCTTTATTTTTATTACTTGAGAACAAACATGTGACAATTGAACAACTTCAAATCTTCAATATTTCTAATTATTAAAATATTATGTTTATTTTAACAACAAAAAAAGAAATATTTCCCAACACAAATAGTGTGTTTTAAATGCCTTATAAAAACCCAAGATATAATCACAAGACATGATGTAATTAATTGATTTACTGTTTGCCATAAATTATTAAAAACAGACCTTGGTCATACTGGTGATCGTTGCCTTAAGTGAAAAAACAACAGGATGATCTGGCCCTTGTAAAACTAATTATAAGAGAAAAATGAAAAATTATGAAGGAAAAAAAAGTAAAATTGAAATAATAAGTTTTGAAAACCATATACTTTCACATAAAAGTACAGATAGCTGTAACAATAACTTTTTTTTTTTTAATTTGCAGCAAGGGAGATACGGTACAAATTTTCTTTTAAACATTCATAAATAAATTACTGTATATAGGGAAAATGAATTGGGAGATGCATGATAAGGTTTCATGGGTTGTTTCACAAATAATGATCTTTTTTGGAGAACTATCATTATTGTTTTCTCTCAAAATAAATACTATAAAAATTGCTTTTACCTCTAAAAATCAATGAAAGGAAAACTTACTTGGGAACAATTACCAGCAGGGTCGTCAGATATTCTGAGTCTAGAATAAAATGCTCTTTCTTAACAAGATCAGCAAGATTCCTGGTCATCAAGCTACCTCTGCAAACAAAACAGTTACCATGAAAACATACAGGAGCATAAGAGATGAACAGAACATACTACTAATTACTAACTGAAATGTGAAATGACATTATCTTTACAAAGTTTAGTTTCAAAATGTATTTCAATTAAGATTTTAATGTGTATGCCAGCTTACGTCTGTTTCTTTTCCAAGTTCTGTAAATTGCCCTTAAGATTATTATATGCAGTACTTTTAGTCTTGAGATCTGAATCAATCTGACCAACTTGCTTGCTTATAATATCTGCAATATTACGCAAAGACTGCTTGATAGGATACTTGGCCATGTCCCACTGGAAGCGTGTAATATAGCCAGGAAGATCACCTAAAAAATGGACAAGAAGAAATGAGATGATAAACATCATGGACTGTGTTGATTAATACGATACAACAATAACAAACTCATCTCCTGTACACCTTTTCACTTTACCAAACACCTCTCTGAAATGTCAGAAATTGGGACAGGTAATCAAAACTTGCAATACATCAATACAGTGGAAATACATCTTTATTACACAGACATAATCTAAAGTAGACAATTCATAAAAGGATATGTTATAGGTCTTATTTAAGCACACACCTCGGGCTTGGACAGCGAATTCACCAAACAAGTCTTCCATACATGCCTTAGACAGACAGATTATATAGCATTCAATACTTCTACGGTAAAAATAAAAATTAAGCACCTAAATATTTTAAATACCTTCCTGGAGACAACTATAGGCTATGGCACGTAACTGTTATCTAATGGGAGCAAACTAATTATTTCTTCCCCATTACTACAGAAGGTAGTCAAGAAGATAATAAAAGAGATGATAAAACACCATAGATCTGCTTGATTAATAGGATACAACCATACTGTAATCATCTCCTGTACATCCTTTCACTTCATTTTATTTTCTAACAGTTGGGTTGCATTCCGCATTGTCAACCATACAGCGAAGGAACCCCACTAGTTGTTATGAATCTCACTGTTATCTTTCAACTTGCATCTTGGCATTATTTGGGAATAACTTCCACGGTTAGTGAGATCATAAACCAATGCAACCTTAGTGATACACTTCATAGTGTAATTGATTAATATTTTCCTTTTCTTCAGGATTGTAAATCTAATAGAATAATACCATGTAAAGAGAATCATGGTATGTTCAAATGATGTTCTGTATTTGATAACACAATTCAAATGGGATTAATAAATGCCTTGTAGGAAGCAGTAGTGGTCTTATTTTGTCCAACTTGTATTTATATTTTAATTAAGATATCTAAGAAATAACAAAAATCTGTAAGAACTCCAAAAACAAAAGTGTTATCTGGTTTATAAAGCTCGCTTTAGGATGCTATCATTAATATGTACGTGGAAAAAGGAAGATGTGAACCACAGTGAAGCAGCGAACACAAATAAGTGAACTAGCAGGATTAAGTATTTTAATCTTGTTTCTATGGTACAGAAGACAAAAAGGGACAGGGTAAGGAATGAAAGAATAAGGGAGGAAGCTGGTGTGTACCCATCCCTGAATGAAAAAGTGACAAGGGCCCGTTTGAAATTGTTTGGCCATGTCAAACGATTGGACGATGGAAGGACAGCAAAACAATGGCTACACACAGTCGTGGCCGGAAAACGACCGGTAGGAAGACCTAGGAAGAGATGGCTGGACCAAGTGAAAGAGGACATAGGAACAAGAGGAGTCAGCTGGGATGTCGTCTTGAGAGAAGAGTGGTACATGGACAGACAGAAGTGGAGAGTGCTCGTAAACCACACCCGGGCAACTGGAGTGGAAAACTGATGATGATGATGAACTGATGATGATGAATCTTGTTTCTGTAATAAGTTTCTGACATGATGCGAATCGAACAAATTTTAATAAAACTTTAACTTTCCTGATTAACCTAACCTAACAGTAGCACACTGTTCAAATGTTATCCTTGACTTCATGGTGGTAATGTTTGCAGACCTTTGTATTCCTGTATTTTTATTGATTTATACCATATGTGTACGTAACACATTTGACTTTATACAACATGAATTCACTGCAGTTAATAGAATGATAATGAATTCCAAAAAGGGAGCTTGACTTGTTAAACCCGACAAGCAAGCATCCTGCAATGACACTGACAATTTTATTAAGGAAGCCAACTGTAAGAATGATTTATGATAAATTATATCAAGGCAAGATAACTTCACAAGGAATCCATTGCAATATTGTATGGTAAATTACATTCAGGTAAGATAACCTCTCAGCCTCAGGAAAGCAATCTCTTATCTTAAAACCCCAGGAATATAATAGTATGCAGTGAATAAACTGAAAACTCTGATATAAATGTTCTGTGCAATCAGTTACTTAAGTAGCCACAAGATGGCAATAGACTTCACTTTTACTTTTCAAATTCTCAAACAAATTTCTTCCACAGAGTAGAGGGAAAGAATATGAGAAGGGAATCGAGATGTATGTCAGAAGACTGTGACACTGCTTCATGGACAATGCCATGCTTCAAAGCATACAATTCGGCAATAAACATCTGAAAAGGATTTGCGTACAACCCTCAAAACCTAGGACACACTTGCCAAGGATCGCTTGCTTTGGCACTGAACCACCTCTAACGTCGTTAAATTGTTTGAGCAAGAACACTGCAGGCATGAAGAGTCCAAATGACAGAAATGCTTGCTTCTTGAGATGCAGCCCCATCCAATCGAATGCAATGAATTGGCCTGATTAGTCATCATAAGTACATGCACAAGCAGCACTGAGAGTGAATGGACTACAAGCAGGAGAAATTGCATACTCAGAAACAAGTAAAAGCCAGTGATGACTTGCAAATACAACAGAAAATGCGTCTTGTTTTCTGGAATCTTTTTCATTGTATTGTGTCTTGTTCTCCATGGTAAAATGACCTTTTTATTGCAACTTTTTTGAACTGCAACTGAAAATTTTTAATGTCAATTGTTCACAAAATATTAAATGCTGAAAGTAATTCATAGAATTTATAATTTTCAACATCAACAAATATATTCAGGCTTTTCACATACTGTAGATTCTTTTATAAATTGTTGAACATTTTTGTGAATAATTTTGAAACTTTTATTTCTTTGTAACCTACATTTACAGTATAATAGAGATTCAATTTCAGGAATAAAATATTACAGGGTTTCACTGTGAAATGAAACAAGTGTTGATGCCATTTCAAAACATGACAAACCACGGAAGTACAGACTTCATTTCTTTAGTCCTAACAGCTCTGTTGGCGCACCAAGTGCAGCGGCCTTCCAACGCTGCCTGCATTTGTGTATGTGCTCTGCCTCAGTTTTTATAGTCTTTTCCTGAATGTCCAATTCATCATTTATATGTTACTGCTTTTGGCAGCATTAATGTTTTATCTCTCTTTATAGGAGCCATATTTTTGATGGAACAGACAATTTTCATGATGTTCTTCAAAAAAAATTTCCTAATGAAAGGGTGTCATGGTTTGTGGTGTGGGTTACTGTAGTCACGTCCTAGTTCGTGAACCATGGTCAAAGCCTGAGTAACCTAGTAAGTGGTCATGAGAATCAGGATACCAGTTGCTATGGAATAGGAGTGGACGCCTTGCACATTTTATGAGTCATGGCCCTCCACCACTGATCCCTAACCCATTAAAGAAGAAATTCTTTCAGGGACTATGTGTAAGTAGGGTTGCAAGTTACCTCACAGAATTTTTACCGAGTGTGCTTAGAACAATTTAAGCAAACCTTGGATCGATGGGAGTAACGGAGTCCCACTTCCATTTGTCAGGTGAGGGACTCCTCGGAAACAAATTGGCAAAAAGAAATGGAATTCTATGGGGAGCTATTAATATTAATGGGGCTTATGGAAGAAACAAAAGTATAATAATCTATGGCCTCACAGTTACCGTTTGCAGATAATTTCATTTGAAGCCATCTGGCTGGCTGCTCGTCAATTTCTCGACGTTCTGTTTTATTCCAGACCTATTACATGGCAGAGTAAACCGAATCTCTCTTTGGCATCCATGGCTCAGTGTTATTGGCTTTACATCCCACAGTTTGAGGAGATGCTGTGGTGCCAGAATTTAGTCCTGCAGGAGTTCTTTTACATGCCAGTAAATCTACTGACATGACGCTGACGTATTTTAGCACCTTCAAATACCATTGGACTGAGCCAGGATCGAACCTGCCAAATTGGGGTCAGAAGGCCAGCGCCTCAACCAACTGAACTACTCAGGCCGGCAAGGTATTTTACAAGTCAACATCGTAATCTGAAGAATGTATTTGTAACAACTTAAAATAGAATGACACAAATGTTTATACATTTCTAAACATTTTAGTGTGATTTGATAGAATCTGATGATGTTCTTTCAAAAACGAAACATGTTTCTATTTTAATTAAGCTCTTTCTTTTTCAAGTAGTGTATAATAATGTTACCATATATTTTCTTTTCCAGGTAGTTTATAAATTTATTACTCAAATTTACTACTCCACCAGGGAACTGTTACCGCTAGACATGGAGCGGGGCTGTTGTGTATACATTACGTCAGCTCTCCACGGTATGGCTGCCGCAGACGGGAGAGGGGCAAGAGGGGGAACACATGTACAGTCATACAATGAGAACAGTACCACTAACCTGCTTGAAATTACGTTGTACTAGACGAGGAAGGTCCTGCACACAAAGGACAGATACTAGGTTCTTCATCAGCTGTGTTGGTCTCACTATTCTCACTATTGTCCATACCAGGTTCACTTGCAGTATCAGTATCCATATCACTTTGTTCAGTGTTGTCATGACACTCATTTTCATTTGCATTTTCATCATCACTATCATCACTGTTATGATGATATTTTCTATGGCTTCCTCCATTAACCCATCCCTGTACCAATAACTTTCCTCAATTGTTTGTACTTTTTCACAAGCTTTTGCCCAGTCCTGTTGAGTGATTTCACATAAAGAAGTGTTTGTCAGTTCCTTTAGGGTTTTTAAGCTAATAGCAGAGACATTTTTAGCAGCAATCTTTTGTTTTAACAAATTCCAAATAAGTTCAATCAGATTAAGGTCACAATGGTTTGGAGGGAGCCTTAAGACAGTAAACCCCTTTTGTTCTAACATTGTATCCACTCTATATGCCGGTTTTGGCTTATTACGTGTTATAAGTTTCAAAAGTTCATCTCGTCTCCAAGTGGGATCACAATATATGTTATGCTGAGTAAGCCAGTCTACCATTTCAGCCTTACGAGATCCATTAGTGGGGGCTTTATTGACTTGCACAGTATGATAGGGCGCGTTATCGATGCTCTCGGGTGGAATATTTGGAATAAGTTTATCTTCTACTCATTTCTGATAATTGCAACTATTCATTTCATCATGGTAATCTTGTGATTTGGATTTTGAGTCATAAATTAAATCTGCTCCCTCTACGAAACCCATTTTTCCTCCCGCATGGACAACAATAGCTCGTTGTCCTGGAATGTGATTCGTCATAACCCCTGCGACGTCTTCATGTTGCCAACATTTTTTTACAGTGTAGTGTGTATGAACCCACGTTTCATCCGTGTACACTACTGCTTTATTTGGACCCTTTGCGTTATTTCTTATACGTTGTAAGTAGTCCGCACGTCTAGCAACAATGTCTGACCTTACCGCGAGGATAGTTCGTTTATATTTACACTTCCGGAAATAAAACCCCATTTCTTTTACAATTTTCCGGAAAGTTTCCCTTCCTCCCTTAAACTGTATTTCATGTTTCACAAATACAAGCAGTTTCCGCAGTGTTGGAATTTCTTTCTTTTGTTCACAATACTCTAGGAATTTTCTACGAATACGACATATATCAAAGTCATCTGTAGAAATCACTTTTCTTTCAGACCGTTTTTTTTCGTGGTGTTGTAACCTTTTCGCCAGTTTGTCCCGCCTTTTCAATGTCTTTCAAAATATTTCTTACGTTTTTTTCGGACTTAGCAACCATATGTGCCGCCCTTACAATTGCTTTTTGAAGAGGTATAATTACTTTGTTCTCTTCTTCTCTTGCTTACAAAACTGCACGACATTGTATATCAATTTCTTCTCCGTGGAATGAATCCATTCCCCCCCCCCTTTCTGTTTCGGCGTTTCCATTGTTATTATTATTATTATTATTATTATTATTATTATTATTATTATTATTATTATTATTATTCGTACTATGTACTATATGTTAAAGTACATCTACTCCACTGCTCAACGAACAATATAGTCTATTAACTGTTTTCACTTATGTATGTACTTACGTACGTACACGGGTTCACTGATCTACAACGCACAATGCACGACCAAGCATGAATCATTCATTCACACGACATGCAATGAGGTTTCGCTGGTGACAACTGCACTTCTATCGCAGGCATGTGGCTGGGCGGAGCGCATTAGTTCCGATTTCTGCCACCGGCAACAATTCGCTGGCTGGGTAATAGTTTCAGCAGACTGAAGAACCTAACAGTTAGTTATTCATTAAAGAAAGGTGTATCATAAATGGCTCCAAACAAGGACTGATGCAGAAAGGGAATTGTATGTAGACCACTGCCGCCTCGATGCTCCTATACTGCCTGCTCTATGCCACTAGTTTAACACAGGAAGGCGCAAATAAAAATATTTCTTCAAGTTGCCATAAGAGTGCAGTAGTAGACGCACAATCTTCACGGTCAGTGAGGGTGGTGCATACTGTTATTGATGCATGTATGTGTACAAAAAGCTGGGTTATTTTGTACAATGAGTAAACATGCCTGTTCACTTCCGTTTGTACAAGTGATATTTTGTATAGAACTGTGAAATGAATTAATAATATTATGCTTATAGGTATTTTCAAAATTCTTTTAAAATGTAGTTGTTTCCTTTCACTTGTGCAAGCGGGTTTTTTGTAGAACTGAAACTTCAGATTTTTTCCTCGAATATTTACTGTTGTGTACCATTTTGCAAATCTCGTCAAGGTGGTTTGTAGCTTGTGAAATGCGATTCCACAAAATACCATCTAGAGGGCAATTAAGAGAAAAGTGGCTGTGGGCTATATCTAGGCAAGGTCCTAATAGAGAAAGTAGTTTGATATTCTCGATTACTCTCGCCTCTGTAGCCTTTATACCGTAACACCTTATTTCAGAAAGTGATTAAAACCATGGAAGATAGTAGATCTGCTGTGGTAATAGAATGAAATATTATGTCAACAAAACACTTGAAAATACATCACACAAAGAAATTGAATTAAACGTTCCTTGGAACAACACTATGCTCCGAACTGTTAAAAAGTCCTTCAAAGATCTTCGTCATGGAGACAAATGTACTCATAACTTTTCTCAGAATCTACCAATTTAAGTAGTTATTACCTCAAAAGAAAGCGCCTGATCCAATGAGTGTTTTTAGATCAAAACGAACTGCGCACCTCAATTAGAACGAAAGATATGATTGCTTCAATGAGAAAAAATGTTGAAGAAATGAGACATCAAATTGAATGTGCACTCATAACGTTCCTCAGAATCAACCAATTTGAAGAGTTAAGAGCTGAAATGAAAGAGCTTGATCCACTGAGTGTTCTTAGGCCAAAACAAACACTGTACCTCAGTTAGAACCAAAGATATGATTGCTTCAGAGAGAGACAAAAAACTGAAAATAAAATTAATAATTTTATGAAGGCAGAAGTTAAGTGATTAAAATATATAGATAACAACAGTAGCTGCATGACCACATCTTATGCAAGACATAGTTCCTGTGCTTATGATATCACTTTTCCTTTGTTAGAATATATAATTTTACCATTGCATTTGGAGAAATATGAAACAACTCAACGAAACATTCTATAAGGACTTCGCAAGTTCATATAAGATGAAGATCTAATTTTAGTCTCTGAACACATGGTTTTAGAATGACTAAGTGATAGTTTTTCAATTATGTTTTAACACATTTTTTATTCAGTGTAGTCCCTATGTCACACTTGTATGTGTGTGTTTAGTCCTCAGCCCGAAGGCTGATTGGATCCTCAACAGCTCCGCCATCAGCTGTCATAGATGGCCTGGGCATCACTGAAGAGGCGTACTAGGGAAATGAGAAGTGAGGTAGTTTCCCGTTGCTTTCCTCGCCGAGCCAGAAGTTGCTATTACATATCAGTCTGCCAAGCCCACTGAAATGCATGCACCAACCGACCCTATGAGCAATATTTTCACACCATTCATAGCAGGAACTGGCTGCAGAAGGAATGGCATTACTAGCATCACTCATACCTCAGTCACTTTCATTTTGTCAAAGCCAAGGATAAAGCTGAGACAGATCAATGAAAGTAACAAAATTGCTCTAGCCCATACCAGAAGACACAGTGCACTGTAAACACTACATCTTGCCAGCAAAGGCACACTTAGTGTACCAGAATTTTAAGCATATAAGGTTACAAGGCTAATTATCTAGCTTCTTGTTTTAATATTTAAGGTTAATATTTTAAGATTGATTTAAGGCTGAAGATGCCCTATAGAAAGGGTGAAACATGTACGGAATAATTATGAAGTTTATAACATGTAGGCCCTAATATAAGCATTAATTTGGACAAAAGTTTTTGTTTTACAATTCTATTTCTGTGTAACAGACCTTTTGTTTCATTGGAACCAGATGCAAATGAAGGAAACTACAAGCACTTGAAATCACCCCTGTTTTTTGTCATAGATTATATAAACATGTCAAAAAATTGGACATTTTTTAACTGCCATTTAAAAAAATATTAATTTGAAGGTCTTACAAGCCATTTGATCTCAAAGAAAGTGGGCCGATTGCAGAAACGATGACTAGTTTTAAGCCTTAGGCATCGTCTACCTAAACAACGTCTAAATCATTCACGATCTTCCATTGCATAAACAATGTTCAGTCGATGTTTAACTAGACATCCCTTAAAGTTTCAATTTTGGTTTGAAAATGGAGGCTGAAGTATCTTTCATGCAACTCTTTGCTTGTCGCAACCAATGAAATTCGTCGGTGCGCGCGCCGAACGCCAGTCAGCTGTTTGTCTTCCTACACATTACTCAAATATGGCTGAGCATGACTTGCCCACAGATACGAGTATCGCTTTCGGTGCAAATTAAATCTCATAATATTATCGACACTAAAGCGACCCGCCACCGTACGGGGAAGTGTAGCTTTCATTATAATGTTGTTACAGTGAGTGTAATCTACTCATAAATACGGTGGCTTCGACGAAGGGAAGATGAAGCAATAGTAATGTGTAACCGAGTGTGTTGTACGGGCAATATAGATGTAGCTTGCATTCTGGAGATCGTAGATTCGAAACGCATCATCGACAGCCGTGAAGATTGTTTTCCGTAGTTTCCCCATTTTTACACCAGGCAAATACTAGGGCTATTATGGCCACGGCTCTTCTTCCCCAGTCCTCTTTAAACGATAATCACCACCACTTGCCTTTTCCTATCCGATAGTTACCGAAAACCTATGCGATTATATATGTAAAAATCCCATACAACCTACTTTATAGTTTTCACTATTATGTGTGTTTACTTGGCAGTAAATATAAGTGAATCTCTCCCGGTTGATGTATGTGGATCGGGACACGTAATTGTGATATGTATGTAGTCGAAGTGACCTATAATTCCATGGAAATTACCCCATGTATATAATAAAATATGTCGATTGCCAAGAATTGTATTCAAGTTGACAGTTACCGGACTGTCACTTTGTCAGTCTCAAGAAACAAGTCTCTCGTAAAGCGAAACCTTATTTTATGATTATCTCCCCGTGCATGTCAAACGAATTGCTGCGATTTAGCAGCGGGCGACCCACAGAGAGGCCGTCGGACTAACCTTTCTTCCCGGTATCGTCTCAACATGACAATACAAATTACATATTTCACGGTACATAACCTCTGACTGTGATTCACTCCTCATATTTGAGGTTAAACAGTACTCTCGGCAGTGTTTAAACATGACCGGTTGAACATCGGTTTTAGACAGTGTCTAAGTGATAAATAACGTCTCTGCAATGCGGCAGCCATACTTAGGCATTGTTTAACCGTAGACATCGTCTAAATGCCGTTTCTGCAATCGGCCCAGTGACTCTAGTCAAGTACCATCAATGATAGCAGGATCTGGTTACTTACAAGAGAATATAGATCATTTTAAAGATTTTACTCTATCAATCTAATCTTCAATGTTTGCAATGTGTTATAAAAACTTGGCTTTCTCACTATTGATGTAAAAACCAATCTCTATGGTAACAGTTTATATGTAAGAGCCCCTCTCAAAATATCCAAGAATTACTAAAGCATTTATAAAGGTTTTTTTTTATTGTAGCTACTCTGGAAAGAAATATAATGCAGGAAGATAAATTTGTCTTAAAATTAATCCTGCTGATGTTGCACCTACTGGTTTGGTTTTGTAGCTTGGGCCATTAAGGTTGGTGTTGTATGTCCGGCGCTCTCTTCTCGCTCCGACAGCCAGCTGCACGCGCGCCTGTGTATCATTCTGCTAGCTTCGACGCGCAGCCCTCAGTGCGCGTGCCTGACCATCGAGTGTACTATAAATAGGAGCTCCCTGTCTGCTCACTTGCCCACTCGCCCCGGTGTCCAGCTCCAGAATACACCCTACGTCGAGCACGGAGGCTACTCCTCTTGAAAATGTGCTTCGACCAGGTGGACTGAATTTCTGGCAGTACGAGGTTTCACCTCTGGTCACCGCTCCCTTACCTGTTTCCACTGCCTATGTTCCGTAATTCTTTTACAAGCCATTTTCATTCCCTAACTTATGCAAGCTCCCTTAGTTTCGCTAGGTGGAATTTCTTCAATCAATTGAACTTGCTTTTTAGGAATTCAGGCACTTCAACAAACAAGGACTCTTATAAACATTTATATTAGTGTGCCAGATAGTTCTCGACTATCAACGTGTCAATTCACAAAGACTATCTTTTCAAGATAGAAGTGTATATAAAGACTGCAAACCTGTACATATTGTATAAAAACAGACTTTTCTCAAGATTCAATATTCCTTTTTGCTTCAAGATAAATTTCTGTTATTTGTGTAAATATCATAAAGTGAAGCAATAAAAGTTGTGTTCTGTAAACTTCAACCTTGGTTACAACACAACTCTATGGCGACGAGGTAAAAAAGCGACAATACAATTCTTCGGCCCCAGTTGCCAACTCTATAGCGACGAGGTAAAAAAGCGACACTACAATTCTTCGCCCCAGTTGCCAACTCTATAGTGACGAGGTACACACGAAACCAACACTACAATTCAACGGGCCCAGTTGTCAACTCTACGGCGACGTGCTAAACCACAACGACACTCCAACCAGTTCTGACACACAGCTTACCTTACTCTTTCTTGCACGCATCTCGCAATGGCTACTGCGGAACAACTTGCTACGGTCTTCCAAGCCTTACAGCAACAACAACAACAGTTTATGCAACAACAACAGGCCGCATTACTTCAGGCTATTCAAGCTATTTCTGTCTCTACACAGCCATCAGCTATTCCTCCGTTCTCTGCTTTTGATCCGGCTAAGGAAGAATGGTCAGTATATTTAGCCCGTTTACAACAGCATTTCATCTGCCATTCTGTCACTGATGATCAACGCCGCCGCGCACTATTTCTTAGTTCGGTTGGCAATGCTACGTGTGAATTACTACGTAAATTAAGTCCAGAAGAACACTTATCTGAGGTACCCTTCACGCAGCTCTTAGCCCGTCTCACGGAACACTATGCCAAAGCTCCTCACATAGTGGCTGCTCGCTATAAATTTTTTCAGAGCAGAAAGCAACCCCATCAGACACATACTGAATGGATAACTGAATTGCGTGGTCTAGCTAAACCCTGCCAGTTCATCTGCTCCAAGGACGGTTGTGGTTCATCCTACACTGATTCTCTCATTCGGGACATGATAATTTTACATACTCCTGAAGACAAAATACGTTTTGACGCTGTCAAGCTGAGTAACCCTTCTTTAGAAGACGTCCAGCGTATTGCTACGGTTTATGAGCTTACTACCAAGACTGCCGCAGCCATAGCTTCTCCACACGAAGTTGCACAAGTCTCGCCTCAGGCCCGCAAGTCCGCTGCTACAGTGAACCGTACGGATAAGGCGCTCTCCACCAAGCATTCTCGCCAGGTTCCCTCTCGTAATGCTACACGGAAGCCCAATTCTAAAAGCACCTCGAAACTCCTGCCTTCCTGCCGAGGTTGTTTCAAGCATCATGAACGTCGTGACTGTCGTTTTTTCAAAGCTACTTGTGAACGATGTAATAAACTTGGACACATTAAGACTGTCTGTCAAAGTTCGCTCCGCCCTGCTAAGACTACTGCAGCGCGCCGGAAGCATATACAGCCCCGCCAAGACATGGAAGTTGATCAGATCAATCTTATTCTTCCCACAAAGGATTCTCACAAAATCATCATTCCTCTCTCATTCTCTGATCGATCTGTCGATTTTCAATTAGACACTGGATCACCTGTCTCTATTATTAACCTGACTACCTACCACGACTTAGGTTCACCTTCATGTTCTCCAGCTGACATCCAGCTCGTGACATTTAACAAGAAGAAAATTGACATCAAAGGTCAAATTAAGCTTCAGGCTAGTTATAAAGGAATTCAGAAGGCCATTCCTCTTCTCGTAGTTAACAACTACACTGCATCAAACATTATGGGCATGGATCTATTTAACTTATTTGGTTTCCAGATACATGACAACATTAACGTCGTATCTACATTGCATCCTACTTCTGACGTTACCGCTCTCCTAGCGCAGTTTCCTGAAGTCTTCGACTCTCAGCTCGGAACAGCCAAAGACTACACAGCTCACATACAGCTGAAATCCGGAGCTAAGCCTCGCTTCTTCAAAGCACGTCCAGTACCCCTAGCACTTCAAGACCAGGTCACGAAAGAATTAGAAAGATGGATACAAACTGGAATTGTCGTACCAGTTACTTCTAGTCAATGGGCTACTCCACTCGTGGTAATCAAGAAACCTGATGGTAATGTTCGACTTTGTGGCGATTTTCGATCTACAGTCAACGCACAACTCGACACAGATATCTTTCCTATTCCACGTCCAGAAGACTTATTCCGTCGTCTCTCTGGTGGACAATTCTTCTCTCGAGTTGATCTTAAGGAAGCATATCTCCAGCTACTTTTAGACGAAGAATCTAAGAAATTTCTCACACTCAACACTCCTCTCGGACTGCTACAGCTCCAGCGGCTCCCATTCGGTGTTTCATCCTCAGCGGCTATTTTTCAGCGCTATTTGGCTCAACTCACCGCCTCAATTCCCGGTTGTGCTAACTACCTGGATGACATTATTGTTACTGGAAAAGATCATCAGGAACATCTCACCAATCTCCGCCTTCTTCTTCAGAAATTGCAAGACAATGGCCTACGAGCGAATCTCGCTAAATGTACCTTCTTTCAGCCTCAAGTTCACTACCTCGGACATATACTTGATAAGAATGGAATTCGTCCTAGTATGCAGAATGTCTCCGCGATAGTAAACATGCCAGCACCTCAGAACCTCAAGCAGCTTCAGTCCTTCATAGGCAAAGCGAACTATTATAATAAGTTCATTCCACGCTTCGCTACAGTGGCAGCTCCATTAAACGCTCTACGTAAAAAGGTGTTAAGTTTCAGTGGACTCCGCAATGCCAACAGGCCTGGAAAACAATCAACAACGCCTTAATTCAAGCTATACAACTCACTCATTTTCAGCCCGACAAGATCATCACGCTAGCTACTGACGCTTCAGACTATGGTGTCGGTGCAGTTCTCTCCCAGAAGGATCGTCATGGACAAGAACGCCCCATCGCCTTCGCTTCGAAAACACTTAATGACCATCAACGTCGATACTCACAGATTGAGAAAGAAGCTTTAGCCATCATCTTTGGTATTCGCCGTTTCAATGAATATCTTTATGGCAACCATTTCCTGATCATTACCGATCATAAGCCTCTCGTACACTTATTCCATCCTGGTAATAAGATCCCAGAGAATTCCCTCAGAAAGCTTCAAAGATGGTCCATGTTCCTTTCTGATTATTCCTATCAGATTGTATATCGAGCCACATCCCAGCATTGTAATGCTGATGCCCTCTCCCGCTTACCCGTTGGTCCTGATACTGCCTTCGATTCTCAAGAATCTGAATGTCTTCAGTTGGACATCGAACTTGAAGATACTGTATCCAGTTTTCCTATTGATGCTACCTGCATAGCTAAAGCTACGGATAAGGACAGTACACTTGCTACTGTACGTACTTACATCCGCAACGGTTGGCCTCTTCAGAGCACCCTTCCTGCCCACCTGGCACCTTATCATCGTATGCAGCATCGTCTCACGACTCGTGCCGGAGTTGTACTACTAGAAGCAGGCACCATCTTCCGAGTGGTTATCCCACTTAGCCTACAGAAACAAGTTCTCGAATTATTACACCAAAGCCATTGGGGTATCTCCAGAACAAAGCAACTCGCCCGTCAACACTGCTACTGGCCCGGTATTGATGCCGCCATCGAAAAGCTAATACGTCATTGTGAGCAATGTCAAACGAATCAGAACGCCCCGTCTTCTGATCTTGCTTCATGGCCTCCTGCTACTACTCCATGGGAACGAGTTCACATCGATTTCGCAGGTCCTTTCCTCAATTCCATGTGGTTAATAGTCATCGATTCCCTGTCAAACTTTCCATATGTCGTGGATATGCATTCGACTACTACAACCGAAGCTACCATTCGTGCTCTCCAGAAAATCTTTACTACAGAAGGTTTACCGCAAGTACTCATTTCGGACAACGGACCTCAATTTACAGCTACTGCTTTTCAGAACTTTTGTATACATAATGGCATTCGTCATATCCTAGCACCACCTTTTCACCCTCAATCTAATGGTGAAGCTGAACGCTTCGTACAAACATTTAAAAGAAGTATGAAGAAAGCTGTCTCTTCAGGCTTAACTAAAGACCAAGCCTTGCTCCAACTCTTAAACAACTACAGAACTCTACCCGGCGCTGATAATATCACTCCTGCACAGAAGCTCCATGGACGACCTCACAGAACTTTACTTTCTCTGTTACAGCCTCTTCCGACCCAGCATAAGACCTCACCAACGAAGTTCTCCCTCAACGACAAGGTCTACACCAGGACATTCAAATCCAACCCACTCTGGATACCTGGAGTCATCTGCCGATCTTTGGGTCATCGTCTCTACGAGATACAGACTACGGAGAAACGTATCTGCCGCCATCAAGATCAGATACGTCTGCGCTACCGCCCCTGTCCAGCTATTGATGCTATTGCTAAACCTGATAAATCTATTGCTGAACGAGCCTTAGATCATTTAATAACAATGGATTCCTTTCAGGACGAGACAGCGCCACTCCGCCCAGTTCCAGCTCCGGACAATACAACAGAGACGTCAGCAGCTCCGCCCCAGCATCGCAGTCGCCGCCAGCGCCGCCGCCGTTTCACGCCGTACCGGCGTATTTAGGAGGGGAGGGTGTTGTATGTCCGGCGCTCTCTTCTCGCTCCGACAGCCAGCTGCACGCGCGCCTGTGTATCATTCTGCTAGCTTCGACGCGCAGCCCTCAGTGCGCGTGCCTGACCATCGAGTGTACTATAAATAGGAGCTCCCTGTCTGCTCACTTGCCCACTCGCCCCGGTGTCCAGCTCCAGAATACACCCTACGTCGAGCACGGAGGCTACTCCTCTTGAAAATGTGCTTCGACCAGGTGGACTGAATTTCTGGCAGTACGAGGTTTCACCTCTGGTCACCGCTCCCTTACCTGTTTCCACTGCCTATGTTCCGTAATTCTTTTACAAGCCATTTTCATTCCCTAACTTATGCAAGCTCCCTTAGTTTCGCTAGGTGGAATTTCTTCAATCAATTGAACTTGCTTTTTAGGAATTCAGGCACTTCAACAAACAAGGACTCTTATAAACATTTATATTAGTGTGCCAGATAGTTCTCGACTATCAACGTGTCAATTCACAAAGACTATCTTTTCAAGATAGAAGTGTATATAAAGACTGCAAACCTGTACATATTGTATAAAAACAGACTTTTCTCAAGATTCAATATTCCTTTTTGCTTCAAGATAAATTTCTGTTATTTGTGTAAATATCATAAAGTGAAGCAATAAAAGTTGTGTTCTGTAAACTTCAACCTTGGTTACAACAGTTGGCAGCCTTATTTACTAATTAAAAACTTTTCAAACTTCTGTTATGCACCAAATTTCCAACAATTCTCAACTACACTAACATATAAAACAAATACACACACACAATATATTTTTTGAACAGGAACACTAAATGAAAGAAAAGATATCCATCTTTTGAAATACTCACTATTGTTGGCAAGTAAATTTTCATGAAGTTTATCCCTCTGATCCTCCAAAACCTCTCCTAAGTAAGCTGCAACTTTCCTTGTTACCTGTTCAACGTAACCGTCCAGTTTTCCCAAATCATCTGAAAGTCCAACGAGCTGGTCTAGAGTACCAACCTGAAAAGAGGATTTTTTTCAATTTGCTTTACATAGCACTGACACAGAAAGGTCTTATGGCGACGATGTGATAGGAAAGGACTAGGAGTGGCAAGGAAGCGGCCATGGTCTTAATTAAGGTACAGCCTGGTATGAAAACGGGGAAACCATCTTCCGCGCTGGCGACAGTGGGGTTCAAACCCACTGCAAGTTGACTTCTACGTGATCCAAACCACACAGACACTCGCTCATTCAATAAAAAATGATCATCTAATTGACTGAAATATTTACCTCGCCATCTACATGTGCACAGAATGTACGTAATTCCAACTAAAAGCAGAAACTAACAAAGGGATGGCATTTTTATCAACATATTAAAATAATGCTTTTTCTATTTCTTGTATACTGAACCGGCAAAGACAGGTCTTAAGGCGATGGATAGGAAAAAGCTAGGGCCGTGAAGGAATCAAATGTGGCCTTAAATGCCTCAGCATTTGCCTGGTATGAAAATGGGAAATCACAGAAAACCATCTTCAGGGCTGCTGACAGTGGGGTTCAAACCTACCATCTCACTCATAATGCAAGCTCACAACTCAATCTAAACTGCGAAGCCAACTTGCTTGGTTATTCAAAAAATATCAGTATCTCTTTCTTACACAGATGCTTATCAGTCCAAATCATTCCACTTATTTTACATGAAATAATTCATGAAAGGAAGACTTTGTAATAATCTAACAGCTTGAGTCTAGATGTTCTATCTGGGAAAGCTAGTTGCTTTACATCACACCGACATAGATAGGTCTTATGGCGACGATGGGACAGGAAATGGCTAGGAGTGGGAAGGAAGCAGCCGTGGCCTTAATTAAGGTACAGCCCCAGCATTTGCCTGGTGTGAAAATGGGAAACCACAGAAAACCATTTTCAGGGCTGCCGATAGTGGGGTTCGAACCTACTATCTCCTGAATACTGGATACTGGCCGCACTTAAGCAACTGCAGCTATCGATCTCGGTACTGGGAAAGCAGAGTCTTCCTTAATGTTTCAACATGTGCTGACAACAATCGTATTGGATGGTATGAAATGATGAAATGATAGTATCTTGAGTTGATGGCATCTAAGCACTTGTAGGTCAATTTAATGTTTAATTCTCACTAAGGTACAGGCCACCTGATGTGACGGTCAAGGTCATGCAACATGCTCTACTAGCAATACTATAGCTCTTACAGTATTCCTCCCTTTTCAACCCTATTTGTGTTAAAACAGCAGCTGTTGTCTTATAAGATGAAAACTGTTCTTCAGTGTAAATTCAACACATGGAAATCATGTATCCCCAGAGAAGAATGATATAGCAAAATTACTGTATAATGTAGAGCATAAATTAAACAGCGCAGAACAGTGGTGTTCAGAAAAATAGATCTCCTCAGAGGCTCAGAATCAGCCCTGGGATGGGAGCCGATGGGAACTGCAGTTGCTAAGCCGGTGGGGGAGCACTGGCCCAAGCACGTCTGAACATGGCCAAGGAAGTCGGAGTGAGACCAACACACAATTTATATATGGCTAAAGCCTTTAGGCAACTTCTCATGCTATCAGGACAGGAAAAAGCGGCATTACAACGAAAGTCAATCGCAAAGCAACCATTATCGTTCATTTTGTTGTATCTTTCCTACAAAATGTAAAACTGATCAAAGCAAAGTTTTATCTGCTCAGAAGGAAACTAAAAAAAAAAAAAAAAAAAAAAAAAAGTCTGAATTACATGTATCTTCTTGTTTTCTTTCTCTCCACTAACTTTCTAACATTAGGAGTCAAACTGATAGACACACACCAGGCAAACTGATGCCTTTTAGTGCACACCAGAAAGATTCACTCTTATTAGGGACTTGGTACGCTTCAAAAAAATGCACTTTCACATATATATGTTGTCCAGAATAAGCTGCCATGTTAAACAAAACTGGAAATCTGTCCCATGGGAAGTTTCTATAAAATGTTGACAGCATTGTGCATAAGCAAAATATTTCCTTGAGTGCACAATCAGATTGTACTTCAATAAGCTCCATATGGAGTTTACGGGGCACTTTGTTAGCACCAATTGCAAAAGGAAATGCAAAGATAATAAAATCTGACTCAAAACAAGCAAGATCAATGAACCTCTGTTCACGTTTCCTTCCCATTACACAGAGAGACAGTGTAGTTAATAAATGGAGAAGTACGATCTTCCAACTTTTCGTTCATGAACACTTGGCTTTAAGCTACGAAAATGGACGATGTTCTGTTCTTCTTGACAGCAACACCCAAATTCTATCTTTTGTTATAAAATTACAATGCAAAAGTAGAGGGCGAGAAGTTTATAATGTTCACTTCAGTTATTTAAAAATGTCATTTGCTTTACGTCCCACTACCTACTTTTTACGGTTTTCGGAGATGCCGAGGTGCCGGAATTTAGTCCCACAGGAGTTCTTTTACGTGCCAGTAAATCTACCGACACAAGGCTGACGTATTTGAGCACCTTCAAATACCACCAGACTGAGCCAGGATCGAACCTCTTCAGTTATTTGGTCATATCTTTGTTCCATCGCAATTTAAAAAATCTCACGTTAACATTGTTCTGCATTGACTGTGTATCACATGAATTATAAAACTGAAAGGTTCCACCTCAGTCAATACAATGGAGGTCCTAAAGAAACTTTAAGAGCTTATACAAGAAAAAGGTACAAGTTTTGGCCTTATTTGGCCTTCTTCAGCCTTAGAAACAAGTTATTATGATAAAACCAATTAAATAATAATAATGGCATGTGGCCTCTGGAGCCTGGTGCAGGTCTTTCGAGTTGATGCGTGACCTGCGCATCTGTGAGGATGAGGCCCACCCAGGATAAATTCTAGTGATGAAGACTGCACCAACACACAGGCCCCAAGTCAGAAGAATTAACTAATGAAAGTTAAAATCCCCGACCCTGCTGGGAATCTAACCCAGAACTCATTGGACCAAACGCCAAGCATTTAGCCATGGAGCTGGACATAAAACCAGTTAATGTGACATTACAATTGAAACATGACATTGAAAGGTTTTATAAAACAATGGCATAGAAACTATAGCAGCCCTGTATAAAAATGGAAATAGCAGTACTGTACTATTGGACATGATAATGATGGTGTGATGATAAATGGGGTGAAAGTACCTCATGGAAATCAGGGTTAATATAACGAAAGATCTTCATTGGGTAATAAACAAGATTGTAAATGAGGCTACAGATCTCTTCTTATGGTTATGAGTGTATTTAGGGGTTGCAGTAAAGATGTGAAGGAGAGGGCATGTAAGAATCTGGTACAGAGGTGCCAACCTTTGAAGTGGATTATCAGTAATCGCCCTCCGCCCCCGAGAAAAATTTTGAGTCAAGTCCAAAGCATGCTCCTTCCTTGTCGATAATGACACCCCTTTTGCCCTTCCCTCTAGCAATCTAGAAAGTATATCATATTACACAATAACATTTGCACACAACCTGTTAGTTCTGTGATAAAACATTACTTGTAGCTTGTTTCTCAGACAGCAGCTGCTTTTCAGTGTAGTTTTTCTTGAAACATCTTTCCCACTGTGATGACATTATTTTCGTCTTCTGAACCATAAGCGAATCCAGTGCAGATGTGCTTAATGTAGGCCTCACCTCTTTCTCAATCTTTCTGTCAACTGTCAGGTACACTAAACACAGCAAATACAACATTACTGAAGGATTTATAGTGGAGAAGGGCAGCACCTGAGCTCCTTCATTCACAATGAATTTTACAATGCTTATGGTTAGCAAAAGGAAGTCACGATCAAATAAGTATCACTGCCAACTCACAAGCATTGAAACGAGGACAATGTAGGAGAAAGGCTCGAAAGGACTGAACATTTTTCCTTCTTTCCTTTTTTTTTTTTTGTAGAAAAGAATTTTTTCATGATAATGTCAGCTCTTCCATAATAATTTCCCCCTTGACCGTAATTCCGTAATAGTTGGCACCTCTGCTGGTAGGACCACAATTACTGTAGAGCATAGTTCCAATGGATCCTCATCAGGATTATAGTACGCGCAACTTTTAGTGATACACGGGCACTCTAGAACTGAATCAGTAGACCTTGGTTATCTTCGAGATCCATATTGGCAACCTTTGAAACACGAACTATGAATCAAATACCACTAGACTGAGTCAAGATCGAACTTACCAAGTTGGGCTCAGAAGGCATCGCCTCAACTGTCTGAACCACTCAGCCCAGCAATAAAATGTTAGATACTTTGGGCTGGTAAAACCTGGGTGTAAGGAGACAAGCTGTTCGGCGAAGTGGTATGTTCCAAGCTGTCAGTGGAGAGATCAATCAATTCTGAATCAATCAATCAATACTGATCTGCATTTAGGGCAGCTGCCCAGGTGGCAGATTCCCCATCTGTTGTTTTCCTAGCCTTTTCTTAAATGATTTTAATGAAAATGGAAATTTATTGATCATCTCCCTTGGTAAGTTATTCCAATTCCTAACTCCCCTTCCTATAAATGAATATTTGCCCCAATTTGTCCTCTTGTATTCCAACTTTATCTTCATATTGTGATCTTTCCTTTCTACTTTTAAAGACGCCACTCAAACTTATTCGTCTACTAATGTCATTCCACGCCATTTCTCCTCGAAGGGGTAAGTGTCAACACTCTTCATTTAAATTCCACTATTCAGCTCCTTAATTCCAATTATGGTTATTCATTAAATTTTCAAATTAACTCTTTAATTACAGAACTCATCATATCTTTGGCTAACCACTGAAGGACAACAACGTTCCCTTCCAACTAATACGCTCACCTCAATACGCCCAACAGTAAAGAGCCACACCCATTACAAACTCTTTACCACATCAAAGAAGATGGTCTAATGACGCCTACAAAGGCTTCCATATAGTCTATGGCACCAACATTTCCAACTACTATTATCTCAAAAAGGAACCAGACCATATGAAAATTCTCCAATATTTATAAGCAAATAAATGAAAATCAATATTTTATAACTTCAAGAACCAACGACCATTGCCATTGCTCAACTCTCCATAAGTTTTTAACAATACGCCATCTGACAACTAAATGGAATGTGTTTTCTGATTTTTATCTCTATTGTAATATCTTTTAATATGTCATAACATCAAATAATTATCATGTTTTTAGACTCCTATATTATCACAAATATTGTCAAATAACAGCATACTACATTTTATATTGTAATAGTGTTTAACAATCTCCAATACATTTTAAACGACATAGTTTTTAACAGCATTCATAAATTATTTCCAATCAGGTACCTGATTTATCCTAAGGTGAAAAATGTGGCTGATGATGCCTACTATTGATAGGCAAAACATGTACCATATAATATATTAATTTCATGTTAACAACTTTGGTAAGGACAACGTCCTAATTTTTAAAATTGTATTGTATTGAATGGGTGGATGAATAATAAAACATTCAAGTGTTATTTAATACAAATATTTTCAATACGGACCCAAAAATGAATTTTATCACATGTAACATACCATTCAGTCGAGCAGCTCGTCTCCTTTCTCCCAGTTCTTCCCAGCCCAAACTTGGGAACATTTTCGTAACGCTACTCTTTTGTTGGAAATCACCCAGAACAAATCGAGCTGCTTTACTTGGGATTTTTTCCAGTTCTTGAATCAAGTAATCCTGGTGAGGGTCCCATACACTGGAACCATACTCTAGTTGGGGTCTTACCAGAAACTTATAAGCCCTCTCCTTTACATCCTTGCTACAACCCGTAAGACCCTCATAACCATGTGCAGAGATCTGTATCCTTTATTTACAATCTCATTTATGTGATTACCTCAAAGAAGATCTTTCCTTATATTAACACCCACATACTTACAATGATCCCAAAAAGGAACTTTCATCCTATCAACGCAGTAATTAAAACTAAGAGGACTTTTCCTATTTGGAAAACTCACAACCTGACTTTTAACCCCATTTATCATCATACCATTACCTACTGTCCATCTCACAACATTATTGAGGTCATCGAATGACATTAGTATATGAATAAGGTGGAGTGGCGCTTTTAAAAGAACAACAGTTCACAATATGAAGATAAAGTTGCAATTCAAGAGGACAAACTGGCACAAATAATTGTTTATAGAGAAAGGAGTTAGTGATAGAAATAATTTACCAAGAAAGGTGTTCAATAAACTTCCAAGATCTTTGAAATTAGGCCTATATAAGAAAACACCAGGTATACAACTAATATGGAATTTGCATCCTGGGGGACTGCCATAAATACAGATAATGGTGATTGACTGACTGAAGCCAAATGATAGTGGATGTGACTGGTTCGACAGTTATATCAAGCGATCCACTAAAAATTATGCAACTGATGATTTGAGTATTAAATAGCCTAATGGAGGAAGGGAAAACTGGTAGAGAAGACCAGGGAAATCACATGATCTACTTATGTAAATAAATTATTTTCAATAAGGAATACAATCAAGAATTAGGAAATTGAGCAATAACTTCAGTAACCTGTTGTGCTTTCAGTAAAACAAGCAATATGGAAAGAAATTTTAAGAGTCTGTCAAAGGTTACTTTTCTGCTATGTTTAGTGTTATATGTATTACAAATAAAATATCCAGTGCTATATTTGACCTAACACTAAATCATGTGTAGTGAATATGTGAAACCATCAATAAACACTGAAGAAGATTGAAAATTGCATGACAATCTTGGTTACCTTCAGATCAGGGATGTGGAATTTGTAGTTAACTGAAAGATTATTCTGCTTGCTGGTCACGTTATTCAATGTTTCCCATGTCTGCTGACATGTTTTGTCTCCGGGAGCTGATATTAACCAATATTCCGTCATTTTTGTCGAGTGACAACCTGAAAAATCGTCAAAAACGTACATTTCATCAACTGCACTTTTATAACACTCGTGGCAGCGGCTATGAAATATGAATATAATTAACTCTAGAAATCATTAATCTCGAGTACATAGTAAAGTTATCATGAAAACGAAAATATTAAAAGTGGGAGTGGACAGTTAACTCACATCCCTTCAGATGAAAAGTAGGTTAACATTTCTTCCAACTGTTAAATGAGGTTTCATTAACAAAAATAAATATCACACAGACATTACGGCAACATTTAAAAATTCAAGTAATTTACTTACAGGGTTAACACTAAAATTGCAAATTACGAATCGGCAGGAGATAATTCGCAAATTTTCAGGTTCTGGTTCCGACCATAACGATTCACGTGACTCTGTGCTGCTTTCTTCTGGCCATCGTCGAAATCACAAAAACAAAAGAAGTCGTCGATCAGCTGTTTAAGCACTTCACTTTATCTCCCGCAATATTTGAATCACAAGTCACCCTGAACGCCTTATTTACTTCCGTATTTGTTTGTCGTGTTTCTCTATGGGGTCGGGTATGAGGTGAGATGAATCTATCGTGGCGGGTTTTTATGACCGGAGGCCCTTCCTGTCGTCAACCTCATCAGATAAATTAATGAGATGAAATGAATGACGTGATATATGACAGTAGAAAGGGAGAGGGTGCAACCCGGTGCCTGCACATAGCCTACTCCTGTCGAATAACACCAAGGGGTCTAATCAAGGCTTGACGTCTCCATCCGACGACGAATCACCATCAACAGCGTCAGATTCCCCTCACTCTATATGAGCACTGCAGAGAGATTTGGAATTTAATCCGCGCTTTTAGAACGCAATCTAATGACTAGAAACTGTATACCACCACCTCCCCTACCCTGTCGGCCAACATTCTGGTGGTGAAATTTTTTCGACCAACGGAACTCGAACCGGCTAACCGGTGTCACACCGTTTAGACTTAAAGCCTTTAACAATCACAGCCACAAGACGGGCTGCGTTACTTACTTAAGAGATAATAATAATAATAATAATAATAATAATAATAATAATATTTTCGTGTGGCTATTTCTAGCCGGGTGCAGCCCTTGTAAGGCAGACCCACCGATGAGGGTGGGCAACATCTGCCATGTGTAGGTAACTGCGTGTTATTGTGGTGGAGGATAGTGTTATGTGTGGGGTGGTGTGGTGTGGGAGTTGCAGGAATGTTGGGGACAGCACAAACACCCAGCCCCCGAGCCATTGGAATTAACCAATCGAACCCGGGACCCTCTGAACCGAAGGCCAGTATGCTGACCATTCAGCCAACGAGTCGGACTAAACTCGTGTCCTCATCCTGAGGTTGTGCAGCTCTTTTCAGGCACACCCCCGTTGGAGGTGAGCTGCATGTTCCACTTAGCACATACCAGCCCTCCTGCAATTCTTAAATTCCTGGCAGTACCGGGAATCGAACCCGGGCCCCCGAGGACGGCAGCTAATAACACTAACCGTTACGCTACGGAGGCGGACGACCAATGAAGGTTAAAATCTCCGACCCGGCCGGGAATCGAACCCGGGACCCTCTGAACCGAAGGCCAGTATGCTGACCATTCAGCCAACGAGACGGACACTTAACAGATGTTAATAATAATGTTATTGGCTTTACGTTCCATTAACCACCGGTACCTTTACAGTTTTCGGAAACGCCGAATTTAGTCCCGCACGCAATAGCGGTGATTAGGGGGGGCGGGGGCAGTCGTCGTCCTCTACCCCCCCAACTTTTTGGAGAACATATTAAATTTTTTTCACATTTTTGCCGGCTGAAACTAGGTATTATAGGAATTATTTTAAAAAGCAATTTGTACAAGCCCTGTTGTCTTATCAGCTAATCCTTTCCTTAATTTTCTTTAGTTATTAAGAAAATTATTAGCGGACATACGCACAAAATATTGTCCGTCCCGGCTAACCAATTTGTATAGCGCTACAGCAACTAGTGGAGACTTTACACGTGCTGTAAGGGTAGCAGGGGTGTATATTTATTTATTTATTGCCAAGGTCATCGACTGAGCTATGATTCACCCGCTTGCCACGTACGTTCGTGGGTCTGGCATTCTCTTCAGTGTGTCTTAGACCAGGCGAATTGGCTGTGCGGTTAGCGGCGCGCGGCTGTGAGCTTGCATCCGGAAGATATTGGGTTCGAATCCCACTGTCGGCAGCCCCGAAGATGGTTTCCCGTGGTTTCCCATTTTCACACCAGGTAAATGTTGGGGCTGTACCTCAATTAAGGCCACGGCCGCTTTCTTCCAACTCCTAGGCCTTTCCTATCCCATCGTCGCCATAAGACCAATCTGTGTCGGAGCGACGTAAAGCCACTAGCAAAAAAAAAAAAAAGTGTCCATTTCTGAGTGTGTAGTCAAATACTAATTGTATAATCACCCCGTAATTCTATTTAATTGTAATAAATGCCTAATGTTGTTCCTTTGGTGAAAGTTTTATTGTGCAGTATTGGATTATAATCTTAAAACAAACTCTTATTGCCGCACTTTAATGGATAAACTCTCAACCTTTAACTCTCTGTCGAAATTCACTCAGAGAGCATAAAAAATTTACCATTTTGTAGCTTGTTTTTTCAGTTTTGATGTATATAATCCCCCACCCCCACCCCCATCTTCTATATCCTACAAACCAGGGTACTGTTTGTTGCCTGTGTATTTTTTCCTCTTGAACTTTTAATCCCCAATCGCCGTTATTGCTTGCACGAGATCTTTTACATGCAAGTAAATCTACTGACATGTGGTTGACGTACCTGAGCACCTTCAAATACCACCGGCCGGAGCCAGGATCGAACCTGCCAAGTTGGAGTCAGAAGGCCAACGCCTCAATCATCTGAGCCACTCAGCCCATGGGTGTACCGAGTTAAAATGATATTTTCTCTGGCCAAGCAGCCATTACTTCCATCTCATCACATATTCAAAATAACTATGAAAAAGGAACAAAGAAAGCAGTGATTATGGATCCCAAGAATATGAGGATATTCTTGGCAAACATTGAAGATGTACCTCTTCAAGATTACCTGACTTATGGCGGTGATCGCCATGACACCATGATTAGCCAGATCGAGTACCATTGGTGGAAAATATTTTCACCTTTACAATGTTGGGCGGCAGAGTTGGAGAGGTGGTAGTATATAATTTCTAACCAAAAAAAAACCAAACTCCATGGTGCAACAGACCGTTGCTCAACCCGAAGGCCTGCAGATTACAAGGAGTGGTGTGGTCAGCACGACGAATCCTCTCGGCCATTATTCTTAGCTTTCTAGACCAGGGATGACATCTCACCGTCAGATAGCTCCTCTATTGTAATCACGTAGGCTGAGTGGACCTTGAACCAGCCTTCAGATGCAGGTAGGTCCCTGACCACGAATCGAACCTGGGGCCTCTGAGCAATAGGCAGGCACACTTCCCCTACACTGCGGGGCCGGCATGATATAATTTCTACTCATTAGATTGCGTACCATAAGCCTGGATTCAATTCCAAACCTCTCCGCAGTGTTTATACGGAGTGATGGCATCTGAAGCTGTTGATGTTGATTCGTCCGGCAGATGAGTACCGGTATGTTAAGCTTTGAGCGGACCCCTCGGAGTTATTCCGACAGGAGTAGGTTATGTGCTATAGTAAGTGGTCGAGAGTACCAACGGTAAAGCATTCTTAAATTCAAAACTTCATTATAAGGAAAGTCTTGCTTGTGAACAGACAAGATTTTCTTCGTCGGAAGACGCGGAGCAAGTTCTCTACACAATGTAAAGAATTTCACCTTGTTTTCTGACATGGCAAAAGCCCATTATCATGTCTACAATTACAGGCCGTGAAAGTATCAATATAAGTATCAGTTGTCTGCTATTATGTTTATGTTACATTCATGTAGAGGAGTACTAGGGAGGTTTAGAAAGATACTGTTCATTCACACCAAGTGTTGACCCATCCAAGTTCTTGTTGTAGTCGATGTACCCATTGTAGAAGTAATTATTTCCGGAATCAGTGAGATAAATCAGTTTCAGTCCATATTTGCCTGGCTTACTGGGTGCAGTAGAATCCCAGAAACTTGACTCTTGTAAATCAACATTTTTCTTTTTGTTTAAATTAAGTTCTTTCTTTTTCAAGTATAATGCTGTTACCATTTTTTTTTCTTTTTCAGATATGTATTTTATGAATGTATTACTCAAAATTACTTTCAGCAAACAGAAGAATCCAGCAGTTAAAATTAACTAAGTCGAAACTGAAAAGAGACGGCTTCAGATATTACAAAAAAAAAAAAAAAAAAAAAAAAAAACCTCAACGTTCTGTAAAATTCGACATCTGAACAAATTTCCTATTTTTCCCATAGTGGACAAAACATGAGATTAATCTGCACTGAGCGGTATGACTAGAGGCAAGTCATTTTTGGGACTTTGTGTAATACATAACATTCCTGCTGCCAAGTGAATTGTAAGGGGCAATTCCTACCTAACCTCAGGTTGCAACTTTTGAAGGTGGAATAGTTCATGTCAGTTACTCATCAATCATTGCATTCCTTTCTATTTTTAACTGGTCATTATGTGGGCAGACTTGACTTATTTCCTTTAATTCCAGATGGAACATAGCGCCTCGACAAGATTTCTTCAGCTTGTTCTATCTGCCGCCAATGCTTTCACCTCTTTCCATGTCTTGTTAACACCAGCATCTTCGTCTATGGTTCTCTTCCAGGTAATCCTCGGTCTGCCTTGCCTGCAACTGACTTGTGGATTCCAACTCAATGCCTGCCTTGTGATATTTCCTTGTGGTCATGTGGGCAGACTTTCCAACAAATAAATGAGTTGTAAAAATTGAAACGTATGCAGTACCGCAAGAATTTCTTTCATTTAAACTTTCTGTGGATTGGATTTGCCATTACTTTAAGTGAATCATTGTGCAGGCAAGTTTTCAAGTCGAGTGTTCTGTTGCAGTGTTGCCAACTTAGCGGATTTTCCGCTAAATTTGGCGGAATTAGAAGACTGTCGGCGGAGAAATATATCATTTAGCGGACAGCGTTTTTTTTGGCGGAATTCTACATTTATTATAGCGGAATTTAGTGTTTTATCCATTTTACGTTTATTTTAAATTTGTTCTCCAGCCTGTCTCCGAGCTATTCCGTATTCCTTGTCAGGAGCTAGCAGTCACATGAGGAAAACATGTTACTTGGATTTGATGTTATGAGATCGTGGTAAGTTTATCACAAATTTGTAATGTGTGGGGAAAGGGTACTTATCTCTTAGTTGACGAATGATGACAGATAATGAAACTGTGAGAGAGTAGCATTTATATTTATGCTATGAAGGAAGACCATTTAATGAATGGTCTGTTCTGTGTGCGGCCCTTGAGGTAGGGGATTCACCTTATTTTGCACCCGGCAGTAAAACGCCTACACGTTTTAGCTCGCCGGCTCGCAGGCAGGGGGTTAATCCCGGTGAAACTCACAGATAAGGTGAGTGCAGACATTTACTATTATTATTATTATTATTTATTATTATTTATTATTTTTATTATTTCTCATTATTTGAGATCGGATTTCTTGGCGGAATTTTAGCGGATTTTTTGTAGTATTTAGCGGATCTTGAAAATATAAGTTGGCAACACTGCTCTGTTGTTTTACCAGTGAAAATGTTGAGTAAACTGAAGAGAAAACAAAATAATGAAACTATGGAAATGAAACTGGACGTGTCTACGCAGTGACCTTGGCTGGTGGTGGTACCAGTACTGCATATGTTGGCAACACTTCAGCTGAGCTGAGCAGGATGCAATGCTGTTAAAGTGAAGGTCTGGGGAGGAGGTTAGTAGCTTGCAAGACTCTGCTTACTACAGAGGAGCAAACTTTTTTAGTGAAGTGGGTTTTCTGGTAAAGTGACAAATATGCGAATGCAGTGAAAAGAAGATTTTGCGAATGGTTCTCCGACTCTGTTCTACTACATCATGAAACTGTGTGAGATTTAATACGTAAATTTTGTAACTGCGGAGCTGTATTCAATGCTCCGGAGCGTGGTAGACAACCAATTTTAATGGAAGAGAAACATTTGGATATTTTTTCAGGCAGGCTGCTTAAAAGACTGCAAAAATTGGCACAGCAAACTTGTGTATCTGTCTTCAGAATGAGTAGAGCAGCAGGAAAGAAGTTAAATCTTTATCCATATACATTTTCTGTCATTCAGGAGTTGAACTTTTAGACACAGAAAAGAATGTGAGTGGTTCCAGCGGTTTGTTAATCATCATAGAAAGAAAGTGTTAGAGAAAAATTTCTTACTGATGGAACTTGGTTTCATTTAATTGATGTCGTGTGATTAGGGGTGCACAGCTGTGAGCTTGCATCCGGGAGATAGTGGGTTCAAACCCTAAAGGTCGGCAGCCCTGAAGATGGTTTTCCGCAGTTCCCCATTTTCGCACCAGGCAATTAAGGCCATGGCCGCTTCCTTCCCATTCCTAGGCCTTTGCTATCCCATCATCACCATAAGACCTATCTGTGTCGGTGTGACATAAAAACAAAAATAGCTAACAATAGCATTTAACTGGTTACATAAACAGTCAAAATATCTGACTCTGGACATCTAAAAATCCACATGCAGTTCATGAAACACTTCAATCTCAAAGGACTGGCGTGTGGATTGCAATTTCACTTTCATGAATTATTAGGCCAATACATTTTAACAGTACGTTAGATTCAGAAGTTTACTGTAACAAAATCTTGCACCTGTTCATTGTGGAACTGAATGGAACAGAAATAAGGGGATCATTCTTTCAAAATAGAGCTATGGCTCAAACCTACAACTGCTCCATGCAATTTTTAAGTGATATATTTGGGGAACAGAGCGTCCGTGGCTCAGGCGCCAGCACATTGGTCTTTCATCGCTGGGTTCCGTGGTTTCTACGTTACTTTACCAGAAAAACCACCACTAAAAAAGTTGTTCCTCTGTAGTAAACAGAGTCTTGCAAGCTACTGACCTCCTCCCCAGTCACTCCATGATTAGATATGTGCTGCACAAAGTGGAGGCGGGAAAGGTTTTTCTTCGGGTACTCCAGTTTTTCCTGTCGTTTTTCATTCCAGCAACACGCTCCAGTACAATTTCATTCCATCTGTCAGTCATTAATCATTGTACTAGAGAAGTGTGACAGGCTTTGGCAGCCGGCACAATTTCTATCCTCGCCACTATATGGGGCTTCATTCATTCCATTCTTGATCCAGTCAAATGACTCAAAACAGGCTACTGATTTCTCATATTTAGGGAACAAATAATTTCATGAGGGCTCTGGCCACCAAATAGTCCCGATATTTCTCCTCCTGACCTTTCTGGGTTGCTGCCAAATTTTGTCAGTTCTGTATGTAGTGAAACATTGGCGCAAGTTTTTGATAAGTTCAAACACATTGCCTAATGCTTGGAGCTTTGTGGTAAACATTTTCAATATCTGCTGTGAATCTGGTGAGTGCACAACAATCTTTAGGCTTACAATTCACTCCTTTACAAGTTGCTTTGTGAACAGTCTATAGGTGGGCCGGCGTTAGGTTGCACATGACACCTGAGCACAATGTTGGTCACACTGCAATGGCCCACAAAGCGATGTTGCCGCCGTAACAACAGCTG
The DNA here is from genome assembly GCF_040414725.1 of Anabrus simplex. Lineage (NCBI taxonomy): Eukaryota > Metazoa > Arthropoda > Insecta > Orthoptera > Tettigoniidae > Anabrus > Anabrus simplex. The sequence continues at coordinate 108,392,655 of NC_090268.1, forward strand.
ACTGCACGACACGTCAGTTTTTAAAAACATGGGAGAAGTGTTTTTAATGTCATCGCGATGATACACAGTACAAATGAAATCCGCCGACAAAAATCGAACTTTCAACTCAACGATTATTCATCACGCAAAATGATGCGAGATAAATAGGCTATACTACGAAGTTCTTATTATCGTCATGTTAGAAAATACGAAAGAAATCGGCCGCTGACAAGAATCTCACTTTAAATGCACCAATAAATGTTAGAATAATACACACCGGTGCTAACACAAAAGGTTTCAAGTAAAATCTATAAAATTTACGAAAATTCAGAAACCTTATTTTCATACCTGATTTACAAAGGCTCGATACTCTCCAGATTACTGCCATCACTACCGTCGCCTTCGTTGTCATTGTCATCGTCGTCTAGGCCAAGGATCAGGTAAAAGATCATCAACTCCTGACAGTCACTGATGATGCCATGATTGTATTGCCATTGCCAAGTTAATGAATGTTGCGACATGGCTAACTTTCTTCATCCACAAATCCTCATCCATTCGAGCAATAATCTCACGGAACAGTCCTTCCACTTCAGTGATTGTGAAGGACTTGCTATTAGTGCGTACGTTATGTTTTACTTCACCCTATACCGTACCGGTACCAACTCAATGAGGTTGGAGTGACTGTGGTATGGCAGCAAACTAATAGCCTCGTGCGCTTGTTCCTTCGCTACCTCGACTAATTTAGTCATACTCATATGCGCTGGGATATTTCTTTACTGCAGCCGTTCCACTAACGGTTCTTTACTGGCGCTCGAAGTAGGGGTCTTGTCCATTATTACGGAGTGGTAAGGTGCATTGACCATAACAATGACAGAAGGGGCTGAGCTGTAATAATTGTACTCCTGTCTTCGTATTGCATCAGCCTGGAAACAATTCCTGTTACAAGAGATAGCTTCATTCGTTTCTTTCCCGTAGTGCTGTGAAACAAGTCCCTACTATCAGCCCCGTTTCCGCTACTGCTATGTACTCCAGTCCCTTTTTACTTCTGTTCTTGGAGGCGAACACCTCTCTGAATAACAGTACGCTCTGAAAGCCCAAATGTTTGACATATGCATTCCACAACATGATCTGCAGGAACAGAGAGACGGCTGTACAAGCGTACGAATTTTCTCTCCCTCTCGTAAAACTCGCGAGTTCTCCGCACTAATTCTAATGGCTGACTATTAAGGCACACTCCGCGGCGCAAAGAATTATCACTTCACACTTTATGACTATGTTGCTGTTTCCGAGACATCGCACTGCATCAGTTAAAATAAAAATTCACAATTACCACTCAATGAAAACAAAACTTTCATGAACACGCGAATCACACCTGGCCACGTGTTAGCGGCGACAGACAAAACGGCAACACTTCAATATGGTAGTCAAGCTAGTTATAGATGGCACCACCATACTACCCATATTGCCAACAACAATCAACTGAAAATAGTTCGTATTTATTTTGTGGCTCCCTTAAACCTTATAACATTTTTAAATGCTCATATGTGTGTAAGTAAAGAAAAAATAAGCACTATACGGAATCATATACGAATTAACGTGAATAAAATGCGTAACTCTATCTGACATAAATAGTAGTAGATTGGTAATTCTGATTGACGGATGACATTCTTCATTTCATTTTTGAAGTGGTACCAACATGACTTACAACTGTCAAGTGCAACCTTGTGCCCATCCACCTATATGTTGTGTAATGCATTATTACTGAACCCTCTTTACTTTTAATCTCTCGATTTACTGTTGCGCAATCTCTCGAACTGTCTGCTCGCATCTGACCCTGAGCAGACGTTGCTGCAACATGAACTGTGCACAGCTTCAGTCAATCAATCAATACTGATCTGCATTTAGGGCAGTCGCCCAGGTGGCAGATTCCCTACCTGTTGCTTTCCTAGCCTTTTCCTAAATGATTTCAAAGAAATTGGAAATTTATTGAACGTCTCCCTTGGTAAGTTATTCCAATCCCTAACTCCCCTTCCTATAAAAGAATATTTGCCCCAATTTGTCCTCTTGAATTCCAACTTATTCTTCATATTGTGATCTTTCCTACTTTTATAAACGCCATTAAACTTATTCGTCCACTAATGTCATTCCACGCCATCTCTGCGCTGATAGCTCGGAACGTACCACTTATTGCAGGTTATAAACTTCATTTTCCTTGTCCGTATTGAAGATCTACTTGTGATACAATTCCTTTAGTTTTGCCAATTGCCACCTTTTCAATACAATAAAAATATATTACAAACTTACATATTTATTATGATGTTTATATGGTACATGTTTCGCTCCTTTTCGTGAGCATCATCAGCCAAACTATCATTAATCTAAGATTGTATAAGATCATAAAACAATTCTTTTGGTTCAAGATTACTCCTATAAAACTAATTGATAATCTTATAACATTTTAAAAATCACACAACAATAAAACTAGGCTATGTCTTAAGCTAACACTTTTTGTCTAAAATCTTCTTCAGTCTAACATTTTATTGCCGAAACTCATTTGGTGAACATCTTTTAAAGTTGTTTAAAAATAAGAATAAAATAAAAAACTTTTGAAATCTGGCTAGTTGTGTTGATTCCTGTTGCTTAACTTGTATAATTGTCATTAAAACTTCATAACAGTATTGAATATTTTCTGCAGTTGATAATTGTCATTATGGTCGATAGACTTGTTCTCGTTGCTGGAGTAACATTTATAAAATGTATTGGTATTAATTTATATTATCAATGGGGTAAAATTGTTCGTGAACAAACTTGTTGATGAAACACTTTCTGATGTGATATTGGATTTAAAAGTTCTCGAACGTTCCATAATGGCTCGTTGGTGTATCTGTAATGAAAGATAAAAATTATATGTTTATGGTTTTGATTGTATTTCTGTATAACATCTTATTGGAAGAATTGTCACTTATTTTCCTTTCTGCTGCGTAATTGTTTGGTGTTACTCCTAGCCTCTTGAGAACTACTTGTTGTTCTGTTTGCACTTCTTGTGTTGTATGAGTGAGTGTGGATGAGTTTACGTTTTGGCGGGGAGGGGGAAGGGGAAGTTAAGGTAGGCGGCGTATTGATAGCTGCAGTAGACTGTGGAGGGGATAGTCTAGGAGAAGTGAGGGGAGTAGTTGAGTTTGTTTGTGTCAATAAGCCATTAACTTTTATCGGATTAAAATGTTTATAGAATTAATTTATATCTGATTTGAGTATTTGTATTAGTTCCAGTAATTGTAATAAGATGGGATTCTTTAGCTCTATTTCGTCATTTAGGTTTTTATTTTTATTGTATTGTTGATCTAAATGAATGTATATGTTTTCCAATTCCGTCATTTCTTTTCCTTTTTTTACTCTTCTTAAGATTTTTAAATCCCTTTCAATAGTTGTAAAACTGTGTCCAGTTTCTTGCATGTGTGTACTCATTGCAGAATGTTTCCTGTGTTTGGCTGCATTTACATGTTCGAGATATCTTGTTATAATGCTTCGGCCAGTCTGGCTAACGTATGAAAAATTGCACTCTGCGCACGTGAGCCTATATATTCCAGATCCTTGATATTGATTACTATTTATATTAACTTTATTGTGGTTGAAGAAAACGTTTCGGTTCGTGTTTTGGGTCTTGAAGGCAATGTTAATATTTTGTTTTTTGATGGTATTAGTGATTTGGTATATAGCTGGGTTAGTAAATGTGAAAGTTGCAAATTTGGATTTTTTATTTTTATCTGGTACACGATTAGTGGCCAATTTTATTTTCACCTTATTAATGATTTTGTTAATCATTTCTATTTTGTAACCGTTATTGAGTGCTAGATCTTTTATAAAATCAAGTTCTTTCTTTAAATTCTTGTTTGTTAATGGAATTTTTAGGGCTCTGTAAACCAAACTCAAAAATGCTGCTTGTTTGTGAGAGTTGGGGTGGAGTGACTCGTTTTTGATCGTTACTGGAGTAAACGTCGGTTTTCTATAAATCTGGAAGTCAAATTTGTTTCCTGCTCTCTTTACATTTATATCTAGGAAACTTAATGAATTGTTCCTTTCATCTTCCTTAGTGAATTTTATATTACTGTCTAATTTATTTAAAAAATCCAAAATATTATCACTATTGTTCAGTTTACTGTCTATTATAACAAACAAAAGAATTAAAAACTAAAATCAACGAAAGCAACATAATAGTAACCAAAGCTGATAAAGGAGAAACTACAGTTATTTTAAATAAGCAAGATTACATTAAGGAAACAGAAGAATTTTTCTCAAATGGAGCCTATTCGATAATACAGAAAGATCCTACAATCAAAATTCAACGAAACCTAAAGAAATTACTTAAAAATTCGTATTTTCTCTTTAATGATCTAGAATGTCAGAAGCTGATAACTATGAATCCCAAGATACCAACAGCCAGAGCCATGCCTAAAATCCATAAAGCTAACATACGTATACGACCTATATTCAACTGCATGAATAGCCCAACATATAAGACCTCTAAATTTATACATCATTTTTAAAAAAAGCACTATAAATTTTACTATAATTCTACAATTAATAATTCAATAGAATTCTGTGATAAATAAATTCGAACTGCAACCACATCGTAAAATGTGTTCATATGATATAACTAACATGTACCCTTGCATACCGATCAACGAAACCATTAATATAATCAAAATAAATTTATTCAATCATAGAAAATTAAGTAAGTGTGAAATAGAAGAATTCATAAATGTATTAAGATTTACTTTAAATAATAATTACTTCACATTTAATCAAAAGATATATCAGCAAATGTACTTAGGAACGGGTGACCCTGCATCAGGTATACTAGCTAACATTTAAGATGGATCATTTAGAACATGTTAAAATTTTAAATAACATAGATGGACTAAACCTTTGGCTGAGATACGTGGATGACACGTCTGTTATAATAGACAGTAAACTGAACAATAGTGATAATATTTTGAATTTTCCAAATAAATTAGACAGTAATATAAAATTCACTAAGGAAGATGAAAGGAACAATTCATTAAGTTTCCTAGATATAAATGTAAAGAGAGCAGGAAACAAATTTGACTTCCAGATTTATAGAAAACCGACGTTTACTCCAGTAACGATCAAAAATGAGTCACTCCACCCCAACTCTCACAAACAGGCAGCATTTTTGAGTTTGGTTTACAGAGCCCTAAAAATTCCACTAACAAACAAGAATTTAAAGAAAGAACTTGATTTTATAAAAGATCTAGCACTCAATAACGGTTACAAAATAGAAATGATTAACAAAATCATTAATAAGGTGAAAATAAAATTGGCCACTAATCTTGTACCAGATAAAAATAAAAAATTCCAAATTTGCAACTTTCACATTTACTAACCCAGCTATATACCAAATCACTAATACCATCAAAAAACAAAATATTAACATTGCCTTCAAGACCCAAAACACGAACCGAAACGTTTTCTTCAACCACAATAAAGTTAATATAAATAGTAATCAATATCAAGGATCTGGAATATATAGGTTCACGTGCGCAGAGTGCAATTTTTCATATGTTAGCCAGACTGGCCGAAGCTTTATAACAAGATATCTTGAACATGTAAATGCAGCCAAACACAGGAAACATTCTGCAATGAGTACACACATGCAAGAAACTGGACACAGTTTTACAACTATTGAAAGGGATTTAAAAATCTTAAGAAGAGTAGAAAAAAAAAAGAAATGACGGAATTGGAATACATATACATTCATTTAGATCAACAATACAATAAAAATAAAAACCTAAATGACGAAATAGAGCTAAAGAATCCCATCTTATTACAATTACTGGAACTAATACAAATACTCAAATCAGATATAAATTAATTCTATAAACATTTTAATCCGATAAAAGTTAATGGCTTATTGACACAAACAAACTCAACTACTCCCCTCACTTCTCCTAGACTATCCCCTCCACAGTCTACTGCAGCTATCAATACGCCGCCTACCTTAACTTCCCCTTCCCCCTCCCCGCCAAAACGTAAACTCATCCACACTCACTCATACAACACAAGAAGTGCAAACAGAACAACAAGTAGTTCTCAAGAGGCTAGGAGTAACACCAAACAATTACGCAGCAGAAAGGAAAATAAGTGACAATTCTTCCAATAAGTTGTTATACAGAAATACAATCAAAACCACAAACATATAATTTTTATCTTTCATTACAGATACACCAACGGGCCATTATGGAACGTTCAAGAACATTTTAAATCCAATATCACATCAGAAAGTGTTTTATCAACAAGTTTGTTCACGAACAATTTTACCCCATTGATAATATAAATTAATACCAATACATTTTATAAATGTTACTCCAGCAACGAGAACAAGTCTATCGACCATAATGACAATTATCAACTGCAGAAAATATTCAATACTGTTATGAAGTTTTAATGACAATTATACAAGTTAAGCAACAGGAATCAACACAACTAGCCAGATCTCAAAAGTTTTTTATTTTATTCTTATTTTTAAACAACTTTAAAAGATGTTCACCAGATGAGTTTTGGCAATAAAATGTTAGACTGAAGAAGATTTTAGACAAAAAGTGTTAGCTTAAGACATAGCCTAGTTTTATTGTTGTGTGATTTTTAAAATGTTATAAGATTATCAATTAGTTTTATAGGAGTAATCTTGAACCAAAAGAATTGTTTTAAGATCTTATACAATCTTAGATTAATGATAGTTTGGCTGATGATGCTCACGAAAAGGAGCGAAACATGTACCAAATAAATATCATAATAAATATGTAAGTTTGTAATATATTTTTATTGTATTGAAAAAGTTGGCAATTGGCAAAACTAAAGGAATTGTATCACATACCACTTAGCCGAGCAGCTCTTCTTCTTCCTCTCAGTTCTTCCCAACCCAAACTTTGCAACATTTTTGTAATGCTACTCTTTTGTCGGAAATCACCCAGAAAAAATCGAGCTGCTTTTCTTTGGATTTTTTCGTTCTTGAATCAGGTAATCCTGGTGAGGGTCCCATACACTGGAACCATACTCTAGTTGGGGTCTTACCAGAGACTTATATGCCCTCTCCTTTACATCCTTACTACAACCCCTAAACACCCTCATAACCATGTGCAGAGATCTGTACCCTTTATTTACAATCCCATTTATGTGATTACCCCAATGAAGATCTTTCCTTATATTAGCGCCTAGATACTTACAATGATCCCCAAAAGGAACTTTCACCCCATCAACACAGTAATTAAAACTGAGAGGACTTTTCCTATTTGTGAAACTCACAACCTGACTTTTAACCCCGTTTATCAACATACCATTGCCTGCTGTCCATTTCACAACATTTTTGAGGCCACGTTGCAGTTGCTCACAATCTTGTAAATTATTTATCACTCTATAGAGTATAACATCATCCGCAAAATGCCTTACCTCCGATTCCACTTCTTTACTCATATCATTTATGTATATAAGAAAACATAAAGGTCTGAATATACTGCCTTGAGGAATTCCCCTCTTAATTATTACAGGGTCAGATAAAGCTTCACCTACTCTGATTCTCTGAGATCTATTTTCTAGAAATATAGCAATCCATTCAGTCACTCTTTTGTCTAGTCCAATTGCACTCATTTTTGCCAGTAGTCTCCCATGATCCACCCTATCAAATGCTTTAGACAGGTCAATCGCGATACAGTCCATTTGACCTCCAGAATCCAAGATATCTGCTATATCTTGCCGGAATCTATACAGGTTGAGCTTCAGTGGAATAACCTTTCCTAAAACCGAATTGCCTTCTATCAAACCAGTTATTAATTTCATAAACATGTCTAATATAATCAGAAAGAATGCCTTCCCAAAGCTTACATTCAATGCATGTCAAACTTACTGGCCTGTAATTTTCAGCTTTATGTCTATCACCCTTTCCTTTATACACAGGGGCTACTATAGCAACTCTCCATTCATCTGGTATAGCTCCTCCTACCAAACAATAATCAAATAAGTACTTCAGATATGGTACTATATCCCAACCCGTTGTCTTTAGTATATCCCCAGAAATCTGATCAATTCCAGCCGCTTTTCTAGTTTTCAACTTTTGTATCTTATTGTAAATGTCATTGTTGTCATATGTAAATTTTATTACTTCTTTGGCCTTAGTCTCCTCCTCTATCTCGACCTTATCCTTGTAACCAACAATCTTTACATACTGCTGACTGAATACTTCTGCCTTTTGAAGATGATCACATACACACTCCCCTTGTTCATTAATTATTCCTGGAATGTCCTTCTTGGATCCTGTTTTTGCCTTAAAATACCTATACATACCCTTCCATTTTTCACTAAAATTTGTATGACTGCCAATTATGTTATCCTTAGCTGCCTTCTTTGCTAGATTCAATTTTCTAGTAAGTTCCTTCAATTTCTCCTTATTTCCACAGCCATTTTTAACTCTATTTCTTTCCAGTCTGCACCTCCTTCTTAGTCTCTTTATTTCTCTATTATAATAAGGTGGTTCTTTACCATTCCTTACCACCCTTAAAGGTACAAACCTGTTTTCGCATTCCTCAACAATTTCTTTAAACTCATCCCAGAGTCTGTTTACATTTTTATTTACCGTTTTCCACCGATCATAGTTACTTTTTAGAAACTGCCTCATGCCTGCTTTATCAGCCATATGGTACTGCCTAATAGTCCTACTTTTAAGACCTTCCTTTCTATCACATTTATTTTTAACTACCACAAAAACAGCTTCATGATCACTAATACCATCTATTACTTCAGTTTCCCTATAGAGCTCATCTGGTTTTATCAGCACCACATCCAGGATATTATTCCCTCTGGTTGGTTCCATCACTTTCTGAATCAGCTGTCCTTCCCATAACTTATTTGCCATTTGTTGGTCATGCTTCCTGTGGTTCGCATTTCCTTCCCAATTGACATCTGGCAAATTCAGATCTCCCGCTACAATCACATTTGTTTCCATGTCGTTTCCCACATAGCCGACTATCCTATCAAATAATTCTGAATCTGCGTCAGTGCTACCCTTTCCCGATCTGTACACTCCAAATATATCAAGTTGCCTATTATCTTTAGAAATGAGCCTTACACCTAGAATTTCATGTGTCTCATCTTTAACTTTTTCGTAGCTTACAAATTCTTCTTTCACCAGAACGAACACTCCCCATCCCACCATTCCTATCCTATCTCTACGATACACACTCCAGTGTCGTGAGAAAATTTCTGCATTCATTATATCATTTCTCAGCCATGATTCAACTCCTATTACAATATCTGGTAAATATATATCTATTAAATTATTTAATTATATTCCTTTCTTTACAATACTTCTACAGTTCAACACTAACAATCTTATGTTATCCCTACTTGATTTCCAGTTCCCTGTTCCCTTATTACCGCTCCCTAGGCCATCCCGTTTCCCTGAATGTACCTCCCTATTACCCTTCCAAACAAATTTCCTAACTTATACGTACCACTGCAGTTTAAATGAAGGCCATCTGAGCGCAGATCCCTATCTGCTACCCACCCATTAGGATCTAGAAATTTCACTCCCAGTTTCCCACATACCCACTCCATAGTCTCATTTAAATCTCCAATCACCCTCCAGTGGAGAGTCAATTCTAAAGCACTGTACTTGAGATATGCCAGTCAGTGGTATTCCTCTTCTACACAATACCAACCACAAACATCTTGGTGTTCCTCTTGATCAGTCATTGTCATTCAAGAAACACTTAGCTAATAGCACTGATGAACTGAGGACAAAAATTAACATTCTCCACAAACTTGCTGGATATAAATAAAGTGCTTCTATGTCCACTCTTTGCTCCTTAGGAATGGGGTTGGTTTATTCTACAGCTGAATACTGTTGTTCTGTGTGGATGAACAGTCCCCATATCAAAAAGATAGATACAATCTTAAAATCAGACAATGTACAATATCAGTGATACAGTGAAATCCAGTGAAATGGTTGTCCATGCTTAGTCATAATGAACTTAGTCCAAGAAGACCAGAACAAAAAGATATGAACAAATAGCTCTTCCCATACATGAAGATAAGTTATAGCTGTCAAATTTGGATGCTTAAAATCAACATCCCCACCAGTTTAAACAGCACAACAGATTGTCAGCAAAAAAATGAATGCAGCAACTGAATAGCAATTGGAGTGGACAAATGCAACTTCAAATTAGTAGCATACATTAATTAACACCCACTCTCCTCCAGCTGGTTCTGATTTTCCATGCAAAACTTGGGGTGCCCTGAACAGAGTCCTAACCAACCATGGACGGTGTGGTTCACTGCTCCTGTGATTGTGGTACATCAAATCAAACAATATGGTATATCATCTCTGAATGTGCATTCACGGCCTTCTCTGGATTTGTGGATGACTTTGTGAATGCCTTTGAACAGTCTGTAGAATGGCAGAACAACCTTGACTTAGTTATCTGAACTCCCTTGGAGTTTATTTTTATTTGTATGTATACAATTTATTTTCTAATGTTGTGTATAATTTGCCATAAGCTAAATAATAAATAACTGGGTGGAAAAACACGAGGTCAAAGATTGCGCTTTGATGCATGAAGGGAGTATGTACTGAATTTGTAAAGGAAAGAAGAAACATGAAAGGAGGTGAATACAAAAAATTAAGGAGATACTGTATCTGTGGTTTAGGTAGCAAGCAAGGAAGGAACACCATTACAGCATCCATTTTGCCAGAGAAATACCATAAATTTTATGAAGAATTTTAAGGAGGTGAGCATAGACTCATTGTTAACACTGAGTGGCTCAACAGGTGAAAGTAGCATTATGGTATCAGGTAACAAGTAGTTGCTGAGAAATACTATCTGCTGACAGACATTTAAAGAAAATGTTCATAAACAAGTTTGAAAACCCTTACATCTCGGCATGAAAAATCTGCTCCAGGCTATAAAAGAAGTAAGGAGTGTGTTATGATCTTAATATACAGTAAAGCATCAGGTGAGCATAACTTGCTCATAACTTGCCCATGCATTTAAAAATGTCAAAAATTTTAGTTACCGGTGCCAATAAAACATCTTTTGACCTACCGGTACCTATTTGGTACAGAAGCCAGCTGAATTGATGGAGACATTTCTAAGGACTGCTTTTTTTCCCCAGTAGTTTCTGCCTTTGGAGGAAACATTTCTCAAACTTATCTGCTTCAGAAACCATTTATGATTCTTGACAATGCTTTGTCAACCCCGATGCCAAGTAATTGCGAGACAAGCCATATTTCTCTCTCCGAATGAGAATTCATTACGTCAGCTTATGGACCTGGGGATTTTAGAAATACCTGAAAAAAATTTACCTACCTTACGTAGTAGTATGGATTTCCAAATCTTGGGATGAGGTTCTTGCTGTCTTGTTCCTTCCTAAAGGAAATTGCTTAATCATGGTGGTAACGAGTTCCAAGCGAGTTAGTGGACTTACAGAAGAAGAAGCTACTGATGGTGATGCTGAAGAATAAATGTGATGGATGAAAATTACTAGACGACAATGAGACAGTTACAGTGGTAAGAGAGCAGGAAGAGAAAGGTGAAAGGGAATCAGGGGATGAGCATGTAAAAGACAATGGAAAGATAATAAATAAATAATAATGTGACTCTGGAGAGGCCTGGTGCAAGTCTTGTGAACTGACACCTGATAGATGACCTGTGTGTCTGCGAGGGTGGGTCCCTACCTATGATAAATTCTAATGTTCAAGACGTCACAGACAGAAACCATTTATGATTCTCAACAATGCTTTGTCATACCCTGATGCCAAGTAATTGCAGACATTTATGATTCTCGACAATGCTTTGTCATACACCGACGCCAAGTAATTGTGAGACAAGCCATATTCCTTCCTACAAATGAGACTTCATTATGTCAGCTTATGGACCTGGGGATTTTAGATATACCTGAAAGAAATTTACCTACCTTATGTAGTAGTATGGATTTCCAAACCACCACTATCAGATTATTTTTCAGAAGAAACAAAATGAAATGAAATAATATTGTTATTGGTTTTATGTCCCACTAGCTACTTGTATGGTTTTCGGAGACACCGAGATGCCCAAATTTTGTTTTGCAGAAGTTCCTTTATGTTCCAATAAATCCACCGACACAAGGCTGACGTATTTGAGCACCTTCAAATACCATAGGACCTAGCCAGGATCGAACCTGCCAAGTCAAGCTCCGAAGGCCAGTGCTCTACCGTTCGACCTACTCAGTCCGGCATGGAAAGATAACACACAGTGAAGGATTGAAGGCTGCCGAAAATGTTCTGTTATTTTATTTCTCCGACATCTGCATAATGAAGTTGCCTGATAAAGGAATGAGTACGAGAGACAAACCACCACCATCAGATTCTTTTGCAGAAGAAACAAAATTTTCATGTACATGTAATTAGTAGTATTTTTTAAATGAAATGTTTTAGATGATGTTTTATATATTCCTTCAGCCTCTGTATGTAAAAAGCCTTCATTATTATAATGTAACCTGAAATGAGTTTTATATAACCCTTTCACGACTCCACATCACTCAACATTCTCATAACTTGACACCCTGGAAGTCCTCATTAGGTCAAGTTTGTGAAATTCTACTGTTCGTATATTTTGAATCCACATCTTCCCTGGAAGCTCACCAACATGTCATCAACAAATATAGATGACCCAATAATGAATACATGCTGACAAACACCTCAAAATTTGGGCTTGCAGATCAAACCCTCTGTGTTCACTTCTGTTAGCAGAGTTCTTGAATTGTAGGTTTGAGAGCAGAGTTTCAAATCTGTTCCTACTCATCTCAAAAGAAAAAAATTCCCTTCTTGTACCATCTGTTGTAAAGATCGATTCAGTGCCTTCAAAGTTCAGCTTGAAAGCAATGGAGTAAAACAATAAACCAATTAAATAAACAATTTCAACTCTATCATATCTATATTCCTCAAGATTGACTGTAATTTGCTCTTCAGTTTTCCAATTTTTTATTTTTTATTTATCCATTGAAGAACAATACGAATCTACTTTTGGGTAGATGTTCATACTAACAGAATGAGGTCTGGTCACTCAGACTGCTTGCAAAAGATAAATGACAGCTGTGTGTAACCCTGAACTGTCTTAATGGAATTTATTATTATGCTGTTAGAGGAGGGTAGCTGTCAACACACAAGAGCAAGAGCACACTGACAAAAGAATTTAAATGAATGATGCAGTAGCAGCACTTGGCACTTATAAGTTAAAATGGAAAAGCAGCACTTGGCACTTATAAGTTAAAATGGAAAGATCCTACAGCAATCTGATAGACCAAACCTCATGGTTAGTGTAAGATATTTGAAACTTTGGTACTAACAGGTTAAATAAAGCTTGTATATGGTAAGACATAGTATTTCTTAAAAATCTGTAGGAATAAGGAACTGAGGACATTCAGAAAATGTTACCTTCATAGAGATTACATCTAATTTTAACCTGTGATAGTGACTTCATATATGCTGACAGTCTGGTAACAGTTGTTTCCTCACTGAGAAAGAGTCATGAGAAAGAGGTTTACCTCACAAGAGAAAGAGTACAAATATACATAACATTGGTTTTGGAGTAAAAGAGAACTCATTCAGTCTGTAAGAATGGGTCCAGGTAGTTAAAGGTTAAACACCACCTTTTCAGGCACTCATCTAGTTCACTATTTTTACCTAGTTTAGTACTTTTTCTTTAAAACATTGCTTCACTTTCAACCATGCTCACAACATTTCTAAGTTTATCTTATTCTTTCATCAATCCTCTAATGGTGTTGACTAAAGGAAAGGAATTATAAAAGTGAAGGGACAACACCTTGAAATTGTGGAGAGATTCAAATACTTGTGAAGCATTCTGGACATGGAAATCAGTAAATGAATTCAACAGGGAAATGCATTCTATCAGAATGTGAGAAACCTGCTGTGGACGAAGGACATATAAATGAAGTGTAAAGAAGTAATGTATAAGATGTACTACTGCCCAATACTGACATTGGCAGCAGACCCCCGGATACTGACAAAAAGACAGGAGAATAAAATCCAGGCCAGTGAAATGAAATTTTTAAGTAGTATGATAGGGAAGACAAGGAAGGGAAGAGTAAGAAATGGGGACGTGAGGAAGGAAAGGGAGTGGAAAAGCTTTACGACAGAATGGAGAGGGATAAAGTTAGATGGTTTGGACATGTTAAGACGATGGAAAAGGGAGGGATTCCGAAGTGCATGATGGAGACCCAGACTAAGGTGGTTGAACATGGTGGAAGAAAACTACAATAGTTTAACATTTGTCTTGTGGGTGTTATCATGTGTTATATATTGCTATTTGATAAGTTGTATTTTGCCCAATTGATTCGTTGGCTGATGACGACGTGCAATGAGCGTCGAAACTAGTACCAATCTTCTTTAAACGTTACGTGATATATACTCACATCAATAAACATTCATTGTATTGAAAAGATGGACCTTTAACATTTTTCATTTTACTGTAATCCCAGTTCAATACGGAACAAAATGAAGTTTCTAACTTTCAATCAATAGGAATGGCGTGATTAAAAGCAATGCTTTCATATGAAAAACTTGATCAAATGAAAAATCACACATTTCCTCACTTTTAACGAATAGTACTACGCTGCCGATCTAAGAGTCCAAAGTTCCAGAGCTGGAATGACCAAACCGCAGACAACCGCAATCTGTTAACACTCTTTGTCTTTTTTCGGCTGGAGATTGGGGGGGGGGTCGAATAGCGGAGAGTCTCAGGGCAAAAACTATGCCCTTTTACTAATCTGCTTCCTAGAAGTACCCATGAATCGAAACATCTCAATTCACTACTCTGGCGGCGGAAAAATCTATCTGACTTAGAGGCAAATTTTTCCTCCAAGCCAGAGGAGAAACCCCCCCTCTTCATTGCTAATTTGGAATAAAATGAATGTAGAATTTAATAAAAGTAAAGAGGAAGAAGCTTTTCTTAAGAGACTGCTCTTTTCAGGGTTGAATGTTGAGTTATTTAGTGAATTGTGGTGCTATAATTTGGAATAGGCCTAAATTGTAATTAAGTCTAGACCAGCTACTACTACCATTACTACTACTACTACTACTACTACTACTACTAAGTGAGCCTCTGCCTTAAGTGTGCACACTGCTCATTCAAAACAGAGCGTCAGAGTAGGGAACGAATAGCTGGAATATTATGATGAACCAGTATGTTACATAACAGTAGTATCAGAAAATGTATGAACCAGAGGAATAGCATGCTAAAGGAGAAAGTTTTCTAACTCCCCAGTTATTTCCCGCCATTATAATCTTGATCCTAAAAGTTCACTCTTTTCTTTAGTGAGGCCTAGGTCTGGCACCAGATCATTTAAGTCACACTGATTATGAAGACGTGGAATTTTATCCTCAACATCCGGTACAAAGGTATCATCATCAGCATAATCCGCACTTGAAGATGACGAAGACACACTCTCTTGTAACTGTATTGGTGGTTTTGGGACAGGAATATTTGGTCCATGTGGTATGGGGGTTATGGCAGATGGAAGGCAAGGATACACAACATGCTTTTTGTTTTTCGTATTAAACCCGGCCACTTTACATACACAAAAATAACATTCATCAAAATGATTTCTTTGTTCCCGCCAAGCCATTGGGATTCCTAATGACATTGACGGCAACAACCCATTGTAGCATTGCCACAGGTTTTCTACATATGTTTTACACACAATATGCGGTGCGAAATAGTTGTCCTGATCACCTAACTTCATGTTAAAATATGCCAAGTACAGGCTTTTTATAAATGGTGTAATATTTTGCTTCTGGTCTTTAATTGTATACTGGCCACATATATAACAGAAAGAGTTGGGATTGTTCACACATTTTCACCTCCGAACATCACTGCCACTTGCCATTTTAACACAAACTAATTCACTTATTCACTCAATCTACTTCAAGTGCAAGTTGTAACTAGTAGACAAAGGCGTGACACATGTTCTCAGATTATCCTCTCAGACTACGGAGAAATGCTATTTTGGCGTTTTGATATTGTCTGACACTGCCCATGCGTGAACTGCAACTGCAACTGTTCTTCCGGTGTTCCTGTATGATCACCTACTCCCCTCCAAAACAGAACACATACAATATTTTCTCAATCCAAACCTCATTTAAAAAAACGAACCTCCATTAGCATAAACATAAGGTGGACTTGTGACAAATCCGTACGTGATATGAAACAATTGGTATTATTTGTTACATAAGGACACTAAATGTCACGTATATCACATACAATTACTTTTTCCGGAAAATCTTCGCAGGCCGGTGTAACTTTTCTCCTTTTTAATTTCTTTTCTGTATAATTATACATCCCTAATTCTGGCTATCATTTCCAGATTTACTTCTTTGCCTAAGGTCCTAAAGTCAAGACAAGAAGATCATAACCTTAATTTTTGTTATATATATTTTAATGTTATAATCATTCCTATAACGTTGTCTTTGGTATACATATGTTTTAGTTATCACATAATTTGTTTAATTCTCATTTGTCTGAAGATGGTCAGTAAGTGGATGAAACTAGTCCCAAGACTTGCATAATATCATTTACTTTTAAATTGTGTTGTCAATTTATTCTTATGATTGCACTTCAATACGGAACAAAAATGAAATTTATAGCTTATAATAATGCAAACATCACATCTTCTTTTCCCACACTTATGGGGTTGCGGGTGTGAACTGTGTCGCACACGTGGATTTTACGGCTGGATGCCCTTTCTGACACCAACTCTATATGGAGGGATGTAATCACTATTGCGTGTTTTTGTGGTGGTTGGTAGTGTTGAGTGTTGTCTGAATATGAAGAGGAAAGTGCTGGAACAAACAAAAACATCCAGTCCCCGTGCCAGAAGAATTAATCAGACGTGATTAAATCCCCGACCCAGCTGGGAATTGAACCTGGGACCCTCTGAACCAAAGGCCTCAACGCTGACCATTCAGCTAAGGAGTCGGATATAATGCGAACACCAGATAATACTTTTTTCAAAAAAATGGTGTACTGCAGTGTTCTTTACTGTAAATCAAAAACCTCAAAAGGATGTGCTAATTCATTTCACAGATTTGTGAAAGACGAGGAACTTAAAACTAAATTGTATTAGGCAATTTCTCATCAAGGAAATAGACTGGCATCTCTGTAGAAACTTCATGTACATTCCACTGTTTGCAGTGGACATTTTAGGACTCAGATTATAGTGCAAGTACAACACTAAAAATCCTACTTCTGAATGTCATTCCATCTGTATTTCAAGATTTTCTCAGACACAAACAAACACAATCAACATACACGAAGACCACATAAGAGGAAGGCTACAGAAGTGGGAAATGAAGCTAAACCCCACAAGAAAATTGAATTTCATGTGGAACCAACCACATCTACAGCCAGAGAAGAAATGACCCTCCACTTGTAATTATCAGTGAACCATTATATAAAACCATAGGCTATATTCTATGAAAAACTATACAGCACTAAAGTAGGTTAGGAACTGAAAAAAATAGTCAGAAACAATGATTACTCATAGTGAAGCAGAAAAATATATTGTTACCACTTTCAAAGAAATGATGCATTAACTCAAATATGAAAAAAAAAAAAAAATTAAAAAAAAAATCAACATGGACTTGACAGTCAACTGAATAAATTTACAAAACTAGCTGAAGGTGATTTAAAAGCAAACTTCTTGACTGAGCAGATTCATGCTTTTTGTAAACAAAATTGTAAATTCAGAGAGAATGCTATAAAGGTCGGCATATTACTGTCCAACAGGTTATCCACAGGCTACAGGTTCCTAAGATCTCTTAATATTTTGTACCTACCACACCAAAAGACTTCAAAAACTACACTGGCCATTCCAGAGGAAAGGCAGGAATTACTTCTTTGGTACGAGCTTGTCCAATTGCAGAAAAAAAATCCTTACAGCACGATAACGAAAAGGTTAGTTCTCTCATCATAGATGAGATGGTAATAAAATCAAAGCTGGTCTCTGACAGGAATTTGGATATGCTTCTTGGAATGACTGATGTAGAGAGAAATGCTGTGAGTCATGAAGACAATCTTGCTAATAAACTGCTCTGCATTCTGTTCAAATGTCTTTCCACACATTGCAGGATTCCAGTGTCATATTATTTTACACACAGCCCGACAGGAGATCAACTAGCCAAATTAACATGCGAGGCCTTACAGGTTGTTGAAGACTGTGGATTCCAATTCGTCCAAATTGTGACAGGCAATTATCAAGAGAATGTTGCCATGTTCCACTCCTTATGTGGAAAGGAGGCAGACTCTGTACATCAAATTCAGCACCCATTAGATCCCAGCAGGCGTATATTTTTGAGTTTTGATCCTAGCCATATAGGTCTACTAAAAAAAAGTAAGATCACAACACTTGAGCAGGAATTTAAAAATAAATGGCAACGTGGTAATTGCAGAACATATGAAAAAAGCTGTATCACATGCAAAAATTATTGGTAGTGAAACCTGTGTGGAAATTACCTAGGAAAGTAGTATACCCTACAAATTTAGAAAAGATGAATGTTGCAAGGGCTAAAGTAATATTATTGACAGAAACTACTGCTGGCCTAAGAAGTTTGGAACCTGGGCAGTTAGCCGCGCGGCTGTGAGCTTGCATCCGGAAGATAGTGGGTTCGAATCCCACTGTCGGCAGCCCTGAAGATGGTTTTCTGTGGTTTGCCATTTTCACACTAGGCAAATGCTGGAGCTGTACCTTAATTAAGGCCACAGCCGCTTCCTTCCAAGTCCTAGGCCATTCCTATCCCATCATCACCAAAGACCTATCTGTGTCGGTGTGATGTAAAGCCACTAGCAAAAAAAAAAAAAAGTTGTTTGGAGAAAGTAAGCCCAGAAAAAACAGTGACAGGAACAACTTCAATGAAACCATCAATTTCCTTGAAATGTTTCCAACATGGCATGGTATTCATGATATTTGTAACATTACACATGCCATTACTTCCAGAAATTCTAATAAATTTATTTTCATCAGTCTTGATGATGAGAGACTCTCTTGGTTGACCAATGAATTTATTTCGTATATTGAAGCAATTCAAACAAATGCAGACAAATCCAACAGATTCACAAGATAAACATTTCAAGCTTTGGTACTCACAACTCTGTCAACAGCTGCATGCATCGAGAATCTGTTATCCACAGACTTCCATTACCGGTATGTCTTAACCAGAAACTTCACAAGTGTTGACACTGAACTCTCTCTCTCTTTTTTTTTTAGTCAGTTAAGGCAAAAGGGAGGATTCAATAACATGTTGGACACAAGATCATGTCTTTACGCTATGGAAGCAATGCTACCGACTGGCATCATTGCAGCTTCTAATCATGACAATGTGGAACTCACGAATGGTAGCAAATCTGATTTGCCTCCATTAATACAGAAGGAAAAAGAGTTAGAAGTGCTAGTGAATGGAGGAATTGAAATTCCAAACATTCCCTCCTCATGTTCTACACATCCTAGAAAAACCAGTTAAACGTAGACCTACTGAACTTTTGATTACATAAGCCAGTAGTGTAATAAAAATATAGGGTCATAAAATTTCATATCGTTGATTTAACATAACATTTTTAAAAATGTTTACAAATTATTTGATCCTTAACTTAGCAGTGATAATTCCTTTTTTTCTGTTTTCAGAATCTGTAGTTACTCTGTTATCAGTTTCATGGGCAATGATAGCTGGATATTTCATGCATGTAGAAGACACTAGTTGTGACAGTTGTCTACAGATAATATCCTTATCTGCAATTGGTACTCCTGTAGTATGTTTAATCCATTTTCAAGACAGGGGAGGGTTAAGGTACCCTAACAATTTTTTTTCAGTGCTTTGATACAAATGTGTTACGATTGTTATTGAAGCAGTACACTATCTCCCAGGGAAAGACTATCTACCAATCTGCACCCACTATCTGAAAGACAGGATTTTAAGAGAACTCATGTGCAAGACATGCAATAACAAAACATTGCCACTAGTGATTGGATATTCGATTAATTTTACTGAATCGATTCATTTGATTCCTTTCATGTAACTGAATCGATACAGTGATCTGATACACGGCGCATTAAAGTCAGCGTTCCTATTACATCTGTGCAGAGTGAACTGATACGGCAGCAGCAACAACATTCAATGCTCGCTGCTGCCATGTGGTCTTCATTCTATGAACTGTTTTCCTATGCGTCATCCAGCTTTCAGATTCAGGTTTCTCCTGCAGCCACCTCTTCACATCAAGTTTTGATGTTGCAAAGTATTTCCCCCACAGTGACAACTTCATGAAATAAGTACGTAGAATTTCCTATCAACTGTTTGCCTAGTTTCTTCGTAAATTATTTCAAAGAACTTGGAAATTTCACTGAATTCATGGTTTTCTGATTCAATGTCTTTATATAGTGAAGTCATTGCGTCAGATGGCTCATTTATTTACTGTCCACATACACCAGTGGTATAGATGTTGATTCCCATAGGGAACCTGAAATATTTGTCCCGAATGAGTAAATTTATAATACCAATATAAATGGTCAGTTATTGGACATAAAAGTTTTTCCAGCTAACTCATGCCTGGTTGCCAGCGTTTTGCCCCAGTGTGCTAAGTTGGGCTCATCAGTTGGTAAATAGCACACCCAGCAAGACGCATGGCTAGTGCATACAACCAGGAATGAGTTGGCTGGAAAATTTATAATGCCCAATAGTGGACCATTTATATTGGTATTATAAATTTACTCATTCAGGACAAATATTTCAGGTTTCCCCTGGGAATCAACATCTATATCATCTGATGGCCAGGCAGGCATCAATTTTTGGTAATGAGACAAAGTCTCTCATAGGGCATTGGCACTGCCGGTGGCTCGAACTACCCTACGCAGTGCCTCCACGGTATGCACTAGCTGCGCATCTTGGTGGGTGTGGTATTTACCACCTGATGAGCCCAACTTAGTACACTGGGGCAAAACGCTGGCAACCAGGAATGAGTTAGCTGCAAAATTTATAATGTCCAATAACGGACCATTTATACTGGTATTATAAATTTACTCATTCGGGACAAATATTTCAGGTTCCCTATGGGAACCAACATCTATATCAGCGTTCCCTTCGTCAGCTTTTGTTATTATTAAGTCA
Organism: Anabrus simplex; assembly: GCF_040414725.1. Lineage (NCBI taxonomy): Eukaryota > Metazoa > Arthropoda > Insecta > Orthoptera > Tettigoniidae > Anabrus > Anabrus simplex. The sequence continues at coordinate 108,413,854 of NC_090268.1, forward strand.
TTGTTATTTTAACATTCTTCTTTAGTTTGTTGTTGATTAAGGATAAGAGATAGTTTACGTTTGACTTCATAATGGACTACTTCTTGTATGTTTATGGGTAACTTATGGCTAATTCCGATTCAGCTATGGTGGAAATTAAATTATCACAGTTAGAAGGATTACCCCAATTATCAATTATGTTTAGGTCCCTTGCCCAGCACTTCCAGATCATCGACATCAAGATTGATTTTACTTATGTTCACTACAGATTGGTGAAAATCATTTGGTTTTATGCTGTTTGGGGTACTATGATTGCTAAGTGATGTTTTTGAAAGAGCATTCCATTTTTTGTCAAGTGTGTTTTGTTTCTTCAACAAAGTATAATTTTGTTAGTGACTTGTAATTGAAAGGATGTCCATTCAAGGGGACAAAGAAGAGTGGAAACTTCTAAATGAGTTTCATATAGTTTATGGTTTAGAAGAGTTTTCTTTTTATGAAGAAATTTGATTTTGCACTTAATCCAAATTTGAGTTGCACAAGTTTTTGCTGTGTTCCTATGAGTTTTCTTAGTGAATTTTAGAAATTTGGTGGTTAAGTCATTGATTAAGCATTTTTTCAAAAAACGCAAGTCTTTCCCTAATTTGGCAACCTTTATTTTGAGATTGCAATAAAGGTTGGCTTTCTCATAGGAACACAGCAAAAACTCGTGCAACTGAACTTAAAACTGATAAAATTTGGATTAAAGACTAAAATTGCTCCATAAAAATAAATCTCCTCTGAACCATAAACTATACGAAACTCTTTTAGAAGTTTCCACTCTTCTTTGTCCCCTCGAATGGACATTGTTTCAATTACAAATCACTAACAAACTTAATTATACTTTGTTAAAGAAACAAAGCACACTTGACAAAAAATGGAATGCTAGTTCAAAAACAACACTTAGCAAACGTAATACTACAAAACAGCGTAAAACCAAATGATTTTCATCAACCTGTAGTGAACATCAGTGAAATCAATATCGATGTTGATGATCTCGAAGTGCTGAGCAAGGGACCTAAACCTAATTGATAATTGGGGTAATCCATCTAACCGTGAAAATTTAATTTCCACCATAGCTGAATCGGAATTAGCCATTAATAAGTTACCTATAAACATACAAGAAGTAGTCCATTATGAAGTCAAACGTGAACTATCTTTTATCCTTAATCAACAACAAATCATTAAACCCAACACTGAAAACATAGCTTAAGTCCACAAACTAAAGAAGAAAGTAAAAAACAATGACTTAATAATAACAAAATCCGACAAAGGGAACAGTACCGTAATCATGGATAAAAGTGACTACAACAATAAAGCACAAATATTTTTTACAGGAAACAACTTAATAACCTCTAAAAAAGATCCAGCAAATAAAATACAAAGAGATCTAAAAACCATTATTAAGAACATTTAGTTTTTGTTTAATGACCTTGAAAAATCCAAAATGACTATCATGAATCTGAAACTTCACAGCAAAAGCGCTACCCAAGATACACAAAGTCAACATCCCCAAAAGACTCATTATCAATTTACACACTTTATTAATTTGATATAACTAACACGTATGCTAATGTGCCCGTTAACAACACCGTACAATTGATTAAGAACTGTCTTTCCAAATTCAGTAAATTAAGTATAGGCGAAATAGAATTTATTCAGATTCTGAAATTTACATTGAATAACTTCTTCACTTCCAATAATGTCATTTACCAACAGATGAGTCTTCCCATGGGGTCACCAGCTTCAGGGATCCTTGCAAATATTTACATCAATCATTTAGAACATTCTCACATCATTGGTAAGATAAATGGCATTCAACATTGAATACGCTATGTAGATGACATGTTTGTTATTTTGGACTCCTGTATTACTAACAGCAATACACTACTTGAACTTCTGAACTCCACTGACACACATGTAAAATTCACCATAGAGTCAGAAAACAATAATGCCTTTAATTACCTGGACTTAACCATTATGCGCAACTGCAACAACACTTTATCCTTTAATACATACAGAAACCCCACCCACACCACCAATACCATCCAACAAACTTCTCTGCAAACAGATATACGTTAGAAAGCAGCTCACAATAGCATGGTACTCAGAGCATTAACTGTTCCTTTATCTTGCAGGAATTACAAAAAAGAAATTAATACTATTTACAATATTTCAGAATACAACAGTTTCAGTAGAACCTTCATCAACAGAATTATCAATAGATATAAAAGCAGACCCAAGACTACCCTAAAAAAGGATTCTGCTCCTAAAGAGAAGTTTTCCACTTTCACATTCAATAATAGTAGCATTTACCAAATATCTTTAAAAACAACAACATTAAAATAGTGTTTAGAACCTCCCACACCAACTCCAGACTTATTTTCAATCTGCACACTGTCAACAATAACAATAGTAACAACAGATACCTGAACTCCAGAGTTTACAAATTAGAATGCCAGTCCTGTAATTCCAGCTATGTCGGTCAAACAGGCCGCAATTTTGTCATAAGGTACGCCGAACATCACAACGCTGTCGAATATAATCGTTTTTCGGCTATAAGTGAGCATCATAAAGCTATTTGCTTCACGTCGCACCGACAAAGATAGGTCTTATGGCGACGATGGGATAGGAAAGGCCTAGGAATGGGAGGGAAACGGCCGTGGCCTTAATTAAGGTACAGTCCCAGCATTTGTCTGAAGTGAAAACGGGAAACCACAGAAAACCATCTTCAGGGCTGTTGACAGTGGGGTTCGAACCCACTATCTCCCGGAAGCAAGCTCACAGCTGTGCACCCCTAACGACATGGCCAACTCGCCTGGTGAGCATCATAAAGAATCCAGTCATGAATACACAAGAATAGATAACAATAGATAACATTGGCAAGATCATCCACATTCATAGAGATCAGTTTATGAACCCCTCTTATAATTTAAATGAAATCAACAAAAAAAAAGAACATTCTACTTGAAAAATTAATTCCACATATTTGTCAGCACTTCTATAATAAAAACTCTCAAACTCAACACCACTCCTCCCTCCCCCCCTCAGCTCTGCACCTCCCTGCCTCTCCCTCTTCACTCCTCCCATCCTCACAAGCACAGCTGAGCCAACAATAAACACGATCAGTGAGAACGAGACCGCTAAATTTGAGAAGGTCAGGCCATTCGAGAGGACAACTATTTAATAAGTAAGTTTAAAGTTTTCTTCACACTTAATTTTTTACTTATTAGCCCAAGTTTCTCATACCATCTCATTATTTCCATTACAGATTTGAACTTCATTGGCAGTTCCCACTGTGTTTCATACATTTTACCTGGCATTTGTTTTCATCTGAAACATAGTTTCTCAAGTTTTCGCTGCCCTTGTAACTATTTGTGATGGTGACTCAATGAAGACAGACTGTCATTTTAAATTTTAGCACAGTGAATTATCCTCGTATTTTTAGTTGTAACACACTGCACGTTTTAAACTAAGAGGTCCACAACTTCACCATAATCACTTATTGTTTTAATTCCGTCATGTCTCATTTGTTTTCATTCTTTTTTGATTATGTTTTAACACTTTTTTTTTAGCAAAAATTATGTAAAAACCTTCAACCTTTTTTTACTGAAGATGGCTCAAACGAGTTGAAACATGTATGACTCCACAAGTATCCCTCCAATCACCATGTCATTCATTGGATTTTGAAGTTGTTGATTTCATCTCACAAGGACAATGAAACAAATTATTACAATTTCACTGTGTTATCTGGTCTTTCTGAATCAATGGAAATGAAACAAAAGCTTTATAACTCCGAAATGCTCTAGGCCTACATCATACTGTTTTTTCTCCTGCCCTTCAAGATAATGGCGAGGTATTTGTGTTCATCAACACTGAGAGAGTCAAAGACAAGAACTACGCGCCCGACATCAAGGCAAGTGGCATATCTCTGTCTAATGCCTACATATTTGAAACCCTCTCTAAAAGTATTCGGATTTGCAAAATAAGCACGTCATTGAATGTGTTGCTCGATTCTTAATTGTTCTACTGGGTGAAATAAATATTGTCCCATTTAAAAACAAAGTTGCTACTGCCTTCTCGGTAATTATGTAGGTGGTTGAGGGGAATAGGACAGTATTTTATGAGCCCCTTAGTACAATTTAAGAATTTGAAACCAGAATGTCTGTATCGTTAATGAAACAGAAGATATTTGAGGTGGACAACTTAGCTGAATCACGCTGTATATTCTCACAAACACTTTAAAATATGTATAAAATTGTGTTGACTGTGGGTCCATACTACGACGACTCAACCTCAAGATACTGATGTAAACAAGTTTCCAACAAGACATGTTAACATTATATCGACTGATTATTTGCACTACTACAAAAATGGATCATAAGCAACATTCAGAACAAGTGGTTTTTTCGTAAGTATCGTAATTAGCTATACATTAGCAAATTTTCAGAAGCACTTGTCATAAGATCGATATTGAACATAAGAAGATATGCCGGTATTCAAAACTTGTGTCTTATAAAGGCGATCCTAGTGGGAGAACTGAAAACTATATTTGGTGACCCCACTTCTCATTGCTAATTTCCAAGCCTTGTATAATAACATAAGTAACGATCAGGACAGAAGAGGTTAAAAACTAAGAATTCTGAAGAATGACCGCCCTCAAAGAGTGTGGATACCTGCACCCTGTCTATACAGCTAGGAAGCAGAACAAGGGACTGAGAAGTAATACATCTAGATAAATAAGATTGATGAGGAGAGTCCCTCTATTAGGATGGCAAAATGCAAAGATGTGGGGTTTATCCTTGTCAGCTCTTTCTAATGCTCCCGTTGCTCAAATTAGTATTTCATTACGTTCTTCCTATTTTTGATGACTACTACTTCTTTTTCTTCTTCCTTCTTGGCTTTTTCCCAATAACCTGAGTTTAGCACTTTGTACGGATTTAGCTCAATTTTATGTCCGGATGTCTTTCCTGATGCTAACCTTACGTGAAGGGATGCATTCACTATTGCATATTTCTGTGGTTGTTTGCAGTGTGAAGTGTAAATGATGTGTAGTATTAAGATGAACACAAACACCTAGCCCCCAAGCTAGAGGAATTAACCACACAAAATTCAAATCCACAACCTGGCTAAGACCCTCTGAACCAAAGGCTATTATGCTGACCATTCAGCCAAAGAGACAGACTTTATGAGAATTTTATGATAGTGAGTTATGCTGCATGAGAGACAGCAATATATGCTTGCTTGTTACCTGCATATAAACTGTCAAATCAATACAAACTAAATATCCAATTTTGTAGTATCTTGAGAGCTCATTTTTATTGTTAAGTATAACTCAGATATCTTGAAATCTTTTAATTCAAAAATCTGAACTCACTTTCTTGAGAGCACTATAAGTTCACAATATGCTAACCATCTCACATTCATCCAAATGGCACAGTTTCCTGCAACTCTGTTTTAACCTATACACTGTACAGTTGACGATAGCTGTGAAACAATCTATAAACAAACCAATGGACTGGGAAATACAAAGCGGAATGTATCTCCAACAACTTATCAGTAACCATTAAACAGGATTTTACGACAACTGGTGATGAGAAATCTGGGAAAGAAGACAGGAGAGCAGTGGATCAAAGAAATTCAAGAGGATCTCAAAACAGTTCGGCTCGAAATTCAGTGTTGCCAACTTATATTTTCAAGATTCGCTAAATATTACTAAAAATCCGCTAAAATTCCGCCAAGAAACCCAATCTCAAATAATAATAATAATAATAATAATAATAATAATAATAATAATAATAATAATAATTATTAAAGAGATCTTTCACTTTTTTTATTCAAATCCCAAAACCACAATTCTCTGGTTTAGAAATGCCAAAGAAGACCTGCAAATGCTACATATCTCAGCAGAAGATGCTCTGAACAGAGATCGCTTCCGCAAGAAAATATTGACGAACGGGCTAAACCGAGACGAGCAACCGAAAGGAAGACATGGTACCCCTTGGACAGAGGAGCAGAAGCAGGCCCACTCACAAAGAATGAGGGAAATTTGGGCTCTAAAGAAGGCCAAGTCCAGTGTCAAATGCAAGAAGACTTAACGTGGTCCTTGATGACCCCAGCGAATTTTATATAATAATAATAATAATAATAATAATAATAATAATAATAATAATAATAATAATAAATGTCTGCACTCACCTGATCTGCGAGTTTCACTGGCATTAACCCCCCTACCTGCGAGCAGGCGAGCTAAAACTTATAGGCGTTTTACTGCCAGGTACAAACTACGTGAATCCCCTACCTCAAGGGCCACACACATTACAGTCCAGTTCATTTAACGGTCTTCCTTCATAGCAGGAATATAAATGCTACTCTCTCACAGTTTCATTATCTGCCATCATTCGTCAACTAAGAGATAAGTACCCTTTCCCCACACATTACAAATTAATGATACCACGATCTCATAACATCAAATCCAATAACATGTTTTTCTCATGTGACTGCTAGCTCCTGACAAGAAATACGGAATAGCTCGGAGACAGACTGGAGTACAAATTAAAAAAAAAAAGTAAAATGGATAAAATGCTAAATTCCGCTGTAATAAATCTAGAATTCCGCCAAAAAATCCGCTGTCCGCTAAAAGGTATATTTCTCCGCTGACAGTCTTCTAATTCTGCCAACTTAGCTGAATCACCCTGTATATTCTCACAAACACTTTAAAACTCCTCTATAAATATGTATAAAATTGTGTTGACTGTGGGTCCATACTACGACGACTCAACCTCAAGATACTGATGTAAACAAGTTTCCAACAAGACATGTTAACATTATATCGACGGATTATTTGCACTACTACAAAAATGGATCATAAGCAACATTCAGAACAGGTGGTTTTTTTCGTATCGTAATTAGCTATACATTAGCAAATTTTCAGAAGCACTTGTCACAAAATCGATGCTGAACATAAGAAGATATGTCGGTATTCAAAACTTGTGTCTTATAAAGGCGATCCTAGTGGGAGAACTGAAAACTATATTTGGTGACCCCACTCCTCATTACTAATTTCCAAGCCTTGTATAATAACGTAAGTAATGATCAGGACAGAAGAGGTTTAAAACTAAGAATTCTGAAGAATAACCGCCCTCAAAGAGTGTGGATACCTGCACCCTGTTTTCCCTGTTCTATTTCATTCCAGCAACACTCTCCAATATCATTTCATTTCATCTGTCATTCAGAGGAGTGGGACAGGCTTCGGCAGCTGGCACAACTCCTATCCTCGCCGCCAGATGGGGCTTTATCCATTCCATTCCTGACCTGGTTGAATGACTGGAAACAGGCTGTGGATTTTTATTTTTCAATTAAACTAATATTCCATGTGGTTCTCAAAAATTATATTTCAGTGCTAAACCTTTTAACAAAGGGAAATAGTAATTCAGTAGGTGAATATGCAATACAAATCTAGGAGGAAATTAAAGGAACATAATGAAGTAAGATAAAAGACATCATTTTATTAGCCATAAGGTAGGTATATATTAATTTTTAAGTTGACAAATTTTCTGCTACTAAAATATAGCTATATGAAACATTCAATACAGTCAGGTCAATACCAGTCAATGAAGTAATAAAATGAGTGAAAAATGTTGTTTTCAACTTGATTCATTGGCCATTTTAATGAGGAAGCATAATACTGGATTGTACTGTAGCCTGGAAAGAAAAAGAAAAAAAAAAAAATTAAAATACATCGCTATATGTGAAATTCTACAATAATCTAATGGTTTGAAACACAAAGACACTGTTAGAAGCACATCATGATTAACGTAGGGTGTTAGTGATACTATCCTAGAGCTTATGCCCTCGGGTACTAATTATGCACATGACAAAGTTCTATCAACATTTGGAAGGTTTAAAGGGTACCGTCAAACAGGGTGATTTCAGACAGTATGGTAGATTTGGCTTTTTTTGTTGCTTAGCAACAAGTTGCCGCTGCCTTGCAGTTCCGCGAGCATTTTGGTTTGACCTCGAGGTTATGTTTCCCGCATTCTGCGTTTCTTATTACGAGTCAACTTCATCCTTCTGAAAATTTCCAGTGTGCACTGGCATTGTTGAAAGTTCATGCATTATCACTAGCTACAGGAAGGAATGCATTATAACTATGGTTCTTAGTGAGATCAACTGACTGAAGTGTTTATAAACAATTTTGTGGAATTGCTGTAATTTAGTGAAGAGTAGTGTTTTACGCACATTTTATTGAGAATTGAAAGCAGTGTGGGTAATTTTGGACAATGCCTAGAAATTATCAGAGACAGAAAGGAGCTACTTCAAGGCGTAATTACGAACCAAAACTATTTGAAAAAGCCGTTCGTGATATTAACAGTGGCAAGTTGTCTTATAGGAAAGCATCTGATCTGTATGGCATACCTTGGTCCACCCTACAAAATAAAGTGCACAAAGTAAAACCAAAAAATTGGGAGGACAACCAGTGCTAAATAAGGAAGAAGGAAATGCTCAAGGAAGCTCGTCGTTACCCTCCAACATAACCTGCTACTTCCCGCCGCCGCAAATTATCCATGACTTCTGCTGAGATGAAAGCAGTGCAGAAACAAGTGATAGTGTTGGAAAGAGCAGTGAAAATGAATGCGATGAAACAGAATGAAGGTAATGACGTTCTGGTATTACAAGAAGAGGCTTTCCTTGTTGCAAATTATAAATACAAGTCGAGGAACAAAGAGCATACAAGGCAGTATATTAGCGTGGCCTTAAATATTCAAGGGATGTGGATGTCAAATACTTGCACCCTAATGAAAATGGCAGAAAAGTGTTTGTGTTCCCTAACATCTCTGATGAGGATACAATAGCTAAAGAACAAATTTTGAAAATAATTCCAGCTGAAGTTGAGAAAAGAGGAATGTTTATTTACTGAGAAAATGTATTTTAGATTTACAGGCCATAGCAGCTACATGTTCATAGTATCAACTTTTAATTTTTTACTTTGCGTTACGATTTGTATCGTTTGTAAGAAAAATGATTAAGATCTTTCAATAGGATTTCTGTGCAGTTTATAGCTATTAATATTTCAATTTACACCAGAAAATTTTACATTTACTGTATCTTGTCATTAACCTGAACTTGCAATAGGCTCAATTTGTTGTAGATCAGAAGATTCTTTGTCTCTTGCATCACTAGAATCCTTTCCTAAATTACTTACAAATTCGTCACACTCCATGTCAAAAATACTTCTCACACGAGGTCTCTTTTTACTCTGATAGTAACATGATCAGTGGTGGATAATTCTTTACATGCAACTGTGAACACCTGAAACACACACACACCTGCAAACTCGTTTGTTAGTTTTGCGATACAGTAAAACCTTGTTAATTCAAAGTCACAGGGACGCAAAAATGTGACTTTGAATGATTTTGAATTAACTGCCAACCTTTAATTCAGAAATGCCAACTCTTGCTGCGTTACAAAATATTCTAAGGCCCGTTACTGCAAGCAATTAACATTGATTCACAGTTTAAACCTTTCAAATGCCATGGAAAAAGCTATTTCCAAAATGTATCCAACAAGGCGCATTTACAGTATTCAAATAATGCAGTTGGATAACTCACCAGCAAACAATCTCACGCAATGAAAGAAAAAATGATTCAGTGACAAGGAGAAATCTATGCTGGCTCCCCTGTGCAAGTGCTTTATTCACTGTATCGTTGGATTACTGTACTGTATGCATTTTAGATGCCTTGTACTTGCACGGAACGTACTCTATGCTCTTAAAACATCGCAGCTTATCAAACATTCCTGTGACAAGGGAAGGAAGTAGGAAGTCTCTTGCTTCTGTCTGCAATGCAACACAAGACTGTGACCCCATCTCCTTTAAAACCATAAGTCCGCTGATCTCGGCATTAAAAATAAATGCAGTTTCATTGGCATTGACAATTTGTTCGGTGCGTATAAACTGATTATAATTCAGAGCTATGCTTTTTCGCCAACTGTCAGCATCGCCAGTGTTCGCGGATTCTGCTTCTCCGCAAACTGCCTGCTACATGATGTTGTGGTGTTCCTTAAAACACTGAATACAAATGAATTACGATTTTACTCAAACTTAGCAACAATGAAGCACGCTGTCGACACACCGAAGTGAGTGTAAGTGCAGAAAGCTACCCCTGCACGTTCCGGAAGACGCGTTCTATTGCGATGCCGAGAAAATTTGAATTTAAATTGCTCTGTAAAATACTACTTTAAAAAAGGTAAAGACAGTTTTGAAATAAAAGTCTGAATTGTTTTCCGTTTAAATATAATATATGGGGGCAGTTTTCTCCCATCTGCGGTTACACAAAGCATAACTGTACACCCAACATCGATAACTACGTGAACCTGGAGCGTGTTGTCAACCTTGGCGCAAATAAAACCTACAGCCCAATTTCATGTCCCAATTTTCAAAAAAATATGCGTGGATTATTTACATAAATACAGTATCAGTCTTGAGTGGTGACGGCTAAGATACTTCAATAGATCTTTCCAAAAAACAATCTTTCTGTGGCAAAAGAAATAAACTGAACAATGACCAACATCTCCAGTTCTAAATCTTGTAGATAACCATGTGTAAAATTAAAAACCATTTACTCTGTATGTATGTATGTATGTATGTATGTATGTATGGTGTCGCACACTTGTATACACTGAGGCATTCAGGCCCACAGCAGGGTGGATGGCAATAATGCCAGCAAGAGAGAATTGCGACGAAGCAGCCGACAATGCGGATAGGGCCAGCAGAAAGCAAAACAATAGTGCTGGCGGGCTGTTGAGACTCGCAATAAAGAAGCTCCTAGAAGACTGTGGAAGCTGATTAACAATGGACAAGGCACCCAGAATGATATCATCATCATCATCATCCTAAACCATCTCCAGTTTCCCGGGTGTGGTATATGAGCCTCCTCCATCTCATCCTGTCCTTGTGCCAATCATGACCTCTCAGCAGTACATCGCTCTTAACTAAATCTATCCATTTCCTTCGTGGCTTTCCCACGGGTTGTCTTCCTTCTACCTTTCTGTCAAATTCCTTCCTTGCAGTTCTGTTTACTGGCATTCTCTTCATGTGACCAAACCACTAGGATCTTTTGTGGGCCCATATAAGGGCTCAACTCGCATAGTCTTAAGTGCAACAATCGGGAATAAAATCAAGCAGTAAGAGACTGGAATGAGAATATCTCAAAGAATTCTTGATCTTCTCATGACTTGGAAATGTACACTCTATGGGCAACTTAAATGAAAGAGGATCCAGCTGGGAAGTTCAGGACATGCGTACACAGGTTTACAGATCTTCCAGAAAGGGTGAGAAGACAGCATGGTGGAAAGTAATCCGAAGAGCAAAGAACTGTATTCTCCATTAAGATAAGGTGTACTGGAAATCCAGAAGAGCTGGCAAGTGTTAACTGTGGTCCTAAGAGGACAAACAATATGTAAAAATGATAAAACACATTAGTTTTCTTTGTTATCTGCCATTATATTTTTTATTCAACCATAGCCTATTACTTTTTTGGTTCACAAAAAAGGCTAACATGGTTTCATTATCAACTCTATTAAAGTGTCCATTTAACTTCAGATTCATATTACTGTATTTATTAAACTACATACTCACTTTCAGATTATCAAGAGTTTCGTCCCAGTCTTTCTCAGCAATGAGAGGTATAGCATTAAGGAAGACCTGCACAAGATTCTTCATATTTTTCTTAAATGATGACATAACCTCAGTGACTGAAACAGACTCTGTAGCTTCTCGCCAACAATCATAATCGGTCACTAAAGCAAGAGCAACATAGCACAGACCAGCTTCTTTGGCTAAAACAACCTGAAAAGAAGAGGAAAAAAGAACATTATCTTGTGACTTCTAACAATCAAAAGATATAAATAGTACAGCAGCACTCACTAACTGGTAACAGAATTGAGAAAGAAAAAAAAAAAAAAAAACAGTTCTCTGACATGAAGAAAAAGCTAAAACTAGGTAGGATAAAAATTTGTAAGAGACATGAGGAAAGAAAACAACAATAATGGAAGTTCTTATAATAATAATAATAATAATAATAATAATAATAATAATAATAATAATAATAATAATAATAAATTTGCTTTATGTCCCACTAACTACTTTTACGGTTTTCGAAGACGCTGAGGTGCCGGAATTTAGTCCCGCAGGAGTTCTTTTACGTGCCAGTAAATCTACCGACACGAGGCTGACATATTTAAGCACCTTCAAATACCACCAAACTGAGCCAGGATCAAACCTGCCAAATTGGGGTCAGAAGGCCAGCGCCTCAACCATCTGACTCACTCAACCCGGCAATAATGGAAGTAGAATGATGAGAAGTATTAGGAAGAGTCTGCAAAGGAGGTAAAATACCTAATACCAAGAATAGAAACTGCGGATGATGAAGAAGGATGAACGATTTTTAACAAAGCTTCTGTTGATAGTGCATAAAGATTGAGCAGTAGAGCAACGAAGCCAAGCAAGATAGACACTCTATACAGAGTGCAAGGGAAAAAAAAAATTCATTAAAAAATGTAAAGAGAATGAAGAGACTTATGGGCTGAAGACAATGGGATGCTCACTGAAGTAAAAGAATACTGAAAAAAAGTTTAAAAAATCTTCATTCTCAATGCTATTTGCTTTACGTCGCACCGACACAGATATGTCTTATGGCGACGATGGGATAGGAAAGGCCTAGGAATTGAAAGGAAGTGGCCGTGGCCTTAATTAAGGTACAGCCCCGGCATTTGCCTGGTGTGAAAATGGGAAACCACGGAAAACCATCTTCAGGGCTGCCGACAGTGGGGCTCGAACCCACTATCTCCTGATTACTGGATACTGGCCACACTTAAGCAACTACAGCTATCGAGCTCGGTCAATTCTCATTGTGGAAAGGAACTGTTCTATATAAAATGAGAAAAATGTCAGATTTCCTTTAAATATTTTGGAATAAATGTACTGTATCAAACTGCAACAAATATACTCTGGTAACATTTTGTTGGCATGCCTGAAGCAACTCTACCAAATAACATGAAAATCAAGATAACTGACAGTGATTACTGAGAACAGTTAATATTCTGATTATACAATTTGTTTTACGTCACACTGACACAGATAGGTCTTATGGCGACGATGGAATAGGAAAGGCCTAGGAGTGGAAAGAAATATTTTAGGTTCCCTATGGGAATCAATATATCGTAAGTGGTATGTTTTGAGCTGTCAGTGGAGAGATGGCATGGAATGATGTTGGTAGATGAATAAGCTTGAAAGAATTTCCTTAAAGTAGGGAGGATCACAATATGAAGATAAAGTTAGAATTCAAAGTTGGGGCAAATGTTTCTTTGAAACAGGAATATTAGGGATTGGAATAATTGACTAAGGGAGATGTTTAATGATGTTGGCTTTGGAACATAATTTCTGTCTTTTCGAAAGATATTTTAAGGCCAAATTTAATTGCAATGTTTTGAAGTTCTGATATTTGTGTTTTAGCTTTGCCTACGTCAGTTGCTAGTAATGCCAATTCATCGATGAAACCAAAGCAGTTTGTTTTGATTTTCCTACCTATTTTCACTTTTGGGAGGGTGAGGAGGGGGTGGCATTTCTTAAACCACTCCATTTCCATTTCTAGAGCACAGTTAAACAGTAGGGGTGAGAGCCCATCACCCTGGCATAGTCATGTTTCAATCAAGAACGGTGCCGAAAATTCACCTCTGAACTTCACTTCTAATTTGGTAGTGTGAGGAGGGTCGATTTTATCATATTTATTAATTTGGGGTGTACTCCAAGGTGTCTTAGAATTCTTATTAGAGATTCCCTGTGGATGCAAATGTATGCCTTTTGAAGTTTGTAAATGTTACCATCATTATTAGCTTGAGACTCATGATCTATTAGGACAGCTCCTCCAGGGTCTGAAACTTTTCGGTTATTTTAATTTCTTCTTGAGTTGATTTAGGAGATAGTGGGTTTGTATCCCACCGTCAGCAGCCCTGAAGATGGTTTTCCGTGGTTTCCAATTTTTACATCAGGCAAACGCTGGGACTGTACCTTACGGCCACGGCCACTGCCTCCCCAATCCTAGCCCTTTCCCACCCTTCTGTCACAAAAAACCTTCAATATGTTGATGCAACGTTAAACAAGTAGCAAAAAAATCTGTTTAGTCAGCTTTTTTGTGTAGTGGGTGGATGATGGCTGCTGTGATCTGGTAGTTTTTTATTAAACCAAATGTTGACAAGCTGTTGATGAAGGGGGCCATTTTTGCTAATCTTCCTACATATTTTTGGATCACTATTAAGGTCTGATCCTCTCCTGGCACTCTGTAATTTTTCATCTCATCCAGTGCTTGGTAAACTTATATTGGAGTGGGAGTTGATGTTTGCTGGTGGTGGTGTTATTGGAGTGTTGGGGTCTAAGTTAAGGAGTTCTTACTGTTCCTTGCAATTTAGGGAGTTTTAGTTAAATATTTAGCCAGGATTGTCTTTATTGTTAAGAGCCAGCTTAGCATTTTCATCTTTCATTAGTAAGGTTAGGGATTTGTATTTTTGGAGTTGCTTTTTGAAAGATTTTTAGTAATCTCTCAATTGTGTTTTGTTGAATAAATTCATTTAATTTCAGTGCATCGCCCGCCTGGTGGCCGTGATCATTAAGGCGTTGAAGTCTAAATGGTCTGACACCGTGGTTAGCCGGTTCGAGTCCAGTTAGTTGAAAAAATTTTCACCTCAGAATGTTGGCTGGCAGGGTAGGGGAGGTGGTGGTATATAATTTATAATCACTACATTGCGTGCCAAAAGCCTGGATTTCCAATTCCAAACCTCTCCAGAGTGCTCGTATGGAGTGAGGGCATATGACACTGTTGATGGTGATTCGTCCATCGGATGGAGACGTTAAGCCTTGAGCAGACCCCTTGGTGCTATCTGACAGGAGTAGGCTATGCGCTGACAACAGGTTTCACCCTCTCCCTACTATCATATATCACATCATTCATTTCATCTCATTAACTCCTCTGATGAGGTTGACATCAGGAGGGGCATCCGGTCATAAAAACCCGCCACAACAGATTCATCTCGCCTCATACACGACCTTGTACAGAAATGGGACAAGGGTTGGACAAACAGTTAATTTTAGTGCATCCTTCTGGTATTCTCTCTTAATTCTTCTTAAAGTTCGGGATGATTTCCTTTCTTTGCTGTACTAGATTCTGGAAGGATATTCCTGATTTTTGGTATTGGTTAATAACCATGTATGATGTCTTTTCTCCACTGTTTTGTCACATTCATTGTTCCACCACTGATGCTTTTTATGGGATTTTATTGGCCAATTATTCTGCAATCTGTCTGACATTGTTGACTAGGTCTTCAAAATTATCTATAATTTTTACTTTCTCAGTCGGTTTTTTGTAATTTTCATTCTTGATTAGCTGGGTGAGGTTCATTTTTCTTTTAGTTTTATGGGCTTGGTTTTGTGGCTTCTTTTGGGGAGATAATTTAATTTTGACTACGGAGCGATCTGACCCTGTGTCTATTCCTTGGAGGACTTTTGACACTTTAAATCACTTTGTGGTATTGTTTGTCCATGCAGATATGATCTATTTTCCATTCTTTAGTGTGATCAGGCTGTTTCCATGTTTTGAGCTTTTGAGGTTTTCTCTTTAATTAGTAGATTTTAAGATTAGGCTATGGTATCTGCAGAGATCGATGAGTCTTTGTTTCTCTTGTGGGTGGGCCAATTTTCCGATCATGTCACTGTTCGCCTTTCCCTGCCTAGTTGAGCGTTGAAGTCTCTGAGTAGTAGTTTTACATGGCTTTTGGGGATTTTATTTATGGTCCAGTTCCTTACAGTCTTTTGAAGAGTTTTTTTTTTTAATTTCTAGTATTAGTGGGAGTGTGGGCATTTTGTTATGGTGTAGATTTTATAAGATGCCTTTAAAGTTAGTGTTGAAATTCTTGAAGATTACGACTTGAAATCAGTATAGAGGTTATTATTTTAAGGCTGACCAAAAAGCCTATTCCAAACTGTGAAACATTTTTAACATTCTCTTCCCTGGTATAATTCTGTAAAGGTTTCATGGGGTTCACATCAGTGCTTCTTATTCCTTGCAGTCCAGTGATGAGAATTTTGTGTTGTTTCATTATGTCAGTTATCACTTTTAGTTAATCAGTCTGCATAAGTGCGTTAATGTGTGAGGAAATATTTCGTTTATTATATTTTATAATTTTTGTTTTTAAAAGAACTAGTCTGATTAGTCTTCTGGCACAGCAACTACCACTTCTTGCACATAACGAATGGATGCTGGGTTGGATTCTTGGTTCTGTCAGCAAATAATTTCTTGAGCTGGAACTATCCCTGCATAGTCTGTACATTATTAATCTTTATCCTTCCATATTCCCAAAGTTGTCCTGTTCTGTGATTACATGGCATTTTTTATTTCTATACTGCATGAGTGGAGAAAAGAGCATGGTAAACCAAAGGACGACTGTAAATCTTGCATGTGTTGCACTGTTCACAGAATACATGCAATGATGCTACTCCTTACAACAATTAAAGGCAAGCAAATAGGCTACACATGAAAGTTAAGTGAATTTATTACATACATACATACATACATACATACATACATACATACATACATACATACATACATACATACATACATACATACATACACACACACACATACATACATACATACATACATACATCAATATAGACCATTATGCCTTTCAGCATTCAGTCTGCAAGCCTCTGTGAACTTACTAAACATCGCCACAATCCTCTATTTGCAACTAGTGCTGTGGCCTCATTTAGTTTTATACCTCTTATTTTTAAATCGTTAGAAAATGAATCCAACCATCATTGCCTTGGCCTCCCTCTACTTCCCCTACCCTCCATAACAGAGTCCATTATTCTTCTAGGTAACCTATCCTCCTCCATTCATCTCACGTGACCCATCACCAAAGCCGGTTTATGCGTACAGCTTCATCCATCGAGTTTATTCCTTAGCCTCTATCTCCTCATTCCAAGTACCCTCCTGCCATTGTTCCCACCTGTTTGTACCAGCAATCATTCTCACTACTTTCATGTCTGTTACTTCTAAAGATATCCTGAGTCCACCCAGCTTTCGCTCCCGTAAAGCAAAGTTGGTCTGAAAACAGACCGATGTAAAGATAGTTTTGTCTGGGAGCTGACTTCCTTCTTACAGAACACTGTTGATCGCAACTGCGAGCTCATTGAATTAGCTTTACTACACCTAGATTCAATCTCCCTTACTATATTTTACCATCCTGGGAGAACACACAACATATATACTTAAAATTATCTACCTGTTCCAGCTTTGTATCACCAATCTAACATTCAATTCCCTTGAATTTCTTACCTACTGACATCAATTTAGTCTTCGAAAGGCTAATTTTCATACCATACTCATTGCACCTATTTTCAAGTTCCAAGATATTACACTGCAGGCTTTCGGCACAAATTGCCATTAAGACCAAGTCGTCAGCACAGGCCAGACTGCTTACTACATTTCCATCTAACTGAATCCCTCCCTGCCATTTTATACCTTTCAGTAGATGATCCATGTAAACTACGAACAGCAAAGATGAAAGATTACAGCCTTGTCTAACCCCTGTAAGTACCGTGAACCAAGAACTCATTCTACCATCAATTCTCACTGCAGCCCAATTGTCAACATAAATGCCTTTGATTGATTTTAATAATCTACCCTTAATTTCAGAGTCCACAGTATGGCAAACATCTTTTCCCTTGGTACCCTGTCATATGCTTTCTCTAGATCTACGAAACATAAACACAACTGGTAACATTTTTCAATTACCTGCTGCATACTGAAAATCTGATCCTGACAGCCCCTCTGTGGTCTGAAACCACACTGGTTTTCATACAACTTCCTCTCAACCACTGATTGTACCGTCCCTTCCAAGATGCCAGTGAATACTTTGCATGGTATACTTTTTTGTTTTTTGCTAGTTGCTTTACGTCGCACCGACAAGGATAGGCCTTTTGGCGATGATGGGACAGGAACGGCCTAGGAATGGGAAGGAATCGGCCATGGCCTTAAGGTACAGCCCCAGCATTTGCCTGGTATGAAAATGGTGAACCATGGAAAACCATCTTCAGGGCTGCCGACAGTGGGATTCGAACCCACTATCTCCCAGATGTGAGCTCACAGCTGCGTGCCCCTAATCGCATGGACAACTCGCCTGTCGCTACTGGACATAGCGAGGAAACGATACTGGAGATGATGGATCGCATGAAATATAATCGCTGGGTGCATAAATGTCGGAAATGGTAAAAATCGCGCAAACTTAATCGTTCGTAATAACGGTCATGTCAGTGATATGGTTCTTACTGCAACCGAAGGATAATGCACAGTTTAATACAGGAATTTTGAAGGGACAGACAAAAACTGTCGTTATACGGGGGTTCTCATTACAGCGGACTTTTACTGTATTTTTAGACTGGTCTTATACTTCAATAAAAATGTGTTTCACTTTTTGTAGTATTTAGTTTGAATCAAATTAAAATTCATCATACAAATGAAAAAAACAAAAAATACCAGCAATTACTGAACAAGAAAGCACACTGCAAAGTAAACAGTACCAGTTGCTAAGAGAAAACAAAAAAAATACCAGCAATTACTGAGCAAGAAAGCACACTGCAAAGTAAACAGTACCAGTTGCTAAGAGAAAACAAAAAATACCAGCAATTACTGAGCAAGAAAGCACACTGCGAAGTAAACAGTATCAGTTGCTAAGAGAAGTGGACTTGCTTCATTTGTCTTCTGACTGTATAAATTACAATCTGTTTCATTGTTCTGATAAACTGCTGCCATCTATAACCAAACTGTTAAATAAGAGATTTGTGTTTTTATTAATATTTATTTATTTAGTATATGGCTTTTAGTGCTAGGAATGTCGTCCAAGGACATATACAGCTTGTCTGGTGAAGGCGCTTTCTATTTGACGCCCATGGGCAGCCTTCACGTGTGGGTGTGAGATTATAAGGTAGGGAGAAGGTGAAACACAGTGTTGGGACATCACCTACTCCTGTTGAATGACAAGAAGGAGTCTGCTGAAAGTTTAACGTTCCCATCCGATGGATGGATCACCATCAGCAGCATCATACGCCCTCACTCCAGATGAATACTGCGGAAAGGTTTGGAACTGAATCCAGGATTTTGGCACGCAATTTAGTGATTAAAAATTTTATACCGCCACCTCTCCTACCCTCCTGGCCAACATTCTGATGGAAGTTTGTTTCTCAAATGGGGCTCAAATTGACCATCCATAGTGTCAGACAATATAGACTTGAGGTCTTAACAATCATGGCCACCAGGCAGGCTATTTTTCATACAGTAATATCTCTCAAAGTTGTATCTATTAAACATCAAATTACTGTATCACATTTTTAATTTCTGGACTCACACCACTCTTATTCTGAGAGCCTCAAATGTAGCTTTCATGGCAGGAATAAACCCTGCACCATGTGATAACAGAGTACTGTATCCACTAGTATTGGTCTACAGTCTTTGAAAGTTACTGGAGTAATGGAATGTAATCAAATGAAGTCAGAGGATGCAGGAAATATCAGAAAATGTAATAAAGGAGCCTGAAAAAATAATATAGCTATATGGGAAGTAGAATAACCAATGACTGCTTGATTTTACTTTTGGAGAAGGGAATCTACCATTTTGAAAGATAAGAGGAGAGTATTAAAAGGCGTGAAAAACATGAGAGAAAACATGAAAACTTTTTCCTCAGGGGCTTATAAAATGACAACAGTGCATAGGAAGGTGTAAAAAACACCAGACAGCAAATATGAGAACATTTGCACTGGGACCCATAAAAATATCAACGTATTATTGATGATCACATTCTTTATAAAACAAATTCTAGTAGAAGCACATTTCAGACCAGTGGGTTATTAAACATAATTTTCTGGTCACACTCTTAGACAATGAATTGGAGGTTACTTTTGCCCATGTGCAACTGCCAATGAATGACTCTGGCCGCCATTTTGAATCTGACGAAATTTGCGTACTTCCTTTCTCTCTACCAGTCTGTCGTTCAATCACGCGTTCATGCAGCAGTTCCATTAAAGAAAGTTTTCTTTTATGTACATCCGTGCTTCCTCTGTGTGCATAGAGATGCGGATGCCAGTCCACTTTCTGAAGAATTTTAATTTTGTCTTCATTGGTAAGGAATTTCAGGGCCTTTTTTGTATCCATAACTAGGCTATCATAAGACAAACGTCCGCCTCTGTAGCGTAACGGCTAGTGTTATTAGATGCCGTCCTCGGGGGCCCAGGTTCGATTCCCTGTACTGCCAGAAATTTAAGAATGACAGGAAGGCTGGTATGAGGTTAAAATGGCACATGCAGCTCACCTCCATTGGGGGGTGTGTTTGAAGAAAGAGTTGCACCACCTCGGTATGAGGACACGAGTTTACTTTTATAAGACAAATACGAACCATGCTAGTCAACTTCACATGATTATGTTCCTAAACTAGATGTAGGCTATCACATGAAAAATATTTGCTACCCTTCACTGTACCACTCATCAAAAAATAAATTTTTAACTTCTGAATGGAAAGCAAAATATAAGCACAAACAGGTTTACTAGGTTCTTCAGCAATCACACAGCTAACTGCTTGCTCCCCTAAAGGTGCAACTTACTCTGTGAAGTTCAAGAATTCAAATTGTGTTATTATGCAACCTTCCCAGATCTGTCAGCTGCGGCAAGGGTTTTACCTGACTTGAATATTATGTTCCGTTCCTTCCACTAGGAATGGCAAAGAACATTTTAAGGGCTAGAAAAAATGTGATTGTTCTAAGCGGTATTGGCAAAAATTCGTAACATGATAAGTGAGGTATTTTTATATAGGTTTAATACGCTGAGAATCGGGACTTCAAATTTTAGATGTATTAAGCAGGAAAACGTGTTAATGAGGAATGCAGTAATGGGGTTTATATAGTATTTATGTATTTTATAAACAATCCTACATAATATCCAGTATCAAGGATCCATCTAGGAAACATTTTATATGTACACGGGACTTACTCTTTTTCACTAGACCTTCTATATTTCAGTTCAGAATTGTGTTAAATAAATAATACTATGACAAACCAACTGAAATCTCTAAACACAGATCTTGCATTCATCCCTGGAGGCCCAACATCTATCCTCCAACCTCCTGAAGTGTCAATAAATAAGCCATTTAAGGAACATCTGAATAGGCTTTATTCAGCCATTCTGAAAGGATGGCTTCTGCAACACATACTACCATACCATTTGGATAATACAGCGGACATCTTTAGAAATAGTCTGTGAAAGAATTCTCATTACTCTGAGTTTAACCAAGAATGAAACTGTTGTCAAAAGTTCCAGAAAGTTTGGTACCTTGAATGCTGTAAACCTGATTACTGGTATATTTACTGTACTGTACATGCAGCTCTGAAAGTCATGTGTTCAGCATTTACTGTTATGTAAGGTATAAAAATCATGCATTCACAAACAAAATGGAAAGCTCGCACATATTGGACCCACCCATACTTCCTGTAGCTTTAAAAAAAAAAAGAGGCATGAGTGAGTAAATGAGTAGATAAGGTATATTGGAGTTTTTGCTCCTATACAATTGCACACACAGAATAATTTAGTGAGCTAATGAATCATATTTACCTCAGGTACTGTAGTCATGTTGATGACATGCGCACCCCATGAGCGAAACATATTACTTTCAGCTAATGAGGAGAATCTTGGGCCTTCAATAGCAACACAAGTTCCAGTTTCTCGACAATTTATTCCAGCTTCCTTGGCAGCATGTAATACAACCTGCCGAGTATCCGGACAGAAGGCAGGCTTCATAGGCAGGTGACAAATGCCAACAGGTGAATTAGGAGCCCCATCATAGAAGGTTTGTGGTCTCATTTTTGTCCTGATTCATAAAATTAGAGAACACAAATAAATAACAGCATCTCTTCAAGAACTCTGACAAGTGTAGATTCTTATGAAAACAAGGCAGAACTTCAGGAGAGGAAGTTGAATGTTATCAACAGTACCTTAGGAGAAGTATTCATTGTCAGTGCTGGGGACTCACCAAACAACCCAAAGACATATTTTAAAATTTATAATAAAATATCACAGACCAATCGACATTTTCCAAAACATGTGGCAGAAAGAACTGTTATTGGCTCAAAATATTCAGTAAGGCACCATGCCCATAATTCAGTACAGATAATCTATATATATAAAATAAGAGTTTTGTCTGTACATTGCTCAGAATTTGAAAATAATGGTATTTCTGTATCGGTCATGTCTGTAGTAACAAGAAAATGCACTTTTTACTTTTCCGTAATTTCTGTCTGTCTGTATGTATGTACACGCATCACGAGAAAACGGTTGAAGAGAATTTAATGAAAATCGGTATATGAAGTCGGGGGATGAGCCTCTACAATCCAGGCTATAAATCATTTTGCTCACGCTGAGTGAAATGGTAGTTTAGGGGAAGGCCTAAAATTGAATTCTCAACTATTTATGTTATTAGTGGTCTAATGAAAATCGGTATGTGAAATCGGGGGATGAGCCTCTACAATCTAGGCTATAAATCATTTTGCTCACGCTGAGTGAAATGGTAGTTTAGGGGAAGGCCTAAAATTGAATTCTCAACTATTTATGTTATTAGTGGTCTAATGAAAATCGGTATGTGAAATCGGGGGATGAGCCTCTACAATCTAGGCTATAAATCATTTTACTCACGCTGAGTGAAATGGTAGTTTAGGTGAAGGCCTAAAATTGAATTCTCAACTATTTATGTTATTAGCGGTCGTATTTTAAAGAAAATGGGTATGCAAAGTTGGGGAATAAGTTGCTAGAATCTAGGCTATCAATAATTATATTCACGCTGAGAAAAATGGTAGTTTAGGGGAAGGCCTAAAATTTAATTCTCAAATATTGTTGTTATTAGTAGTCCTATCTTGATGAAAATCTATATGCAAAGTCAAGAAATAAGTCGCTGTAGTCTAGGCTGTAAATTATTTTATTCACGCTGAGTGAAATGGTAGTTTAGGGCAAGGCCTAAAATGTAATTCTCAAATATTTCTTATTAGAGGTGTAATCGATGAATGCTACATAACTAAGGTTATATAGTATTAAATTTCCTATTATTCATGTCTTATACATTGTTACCATACTGGCTATAATCACAAAGATATTCATGAATTTGGATTTTTGTTACTAAGTCCATATCAGCGCCGAGTAACGAGAAAATGGGTAAACAGTATTTAATGAAAATCGGTATGTAAAGTCGGAGAATAAGACACTACAGTTTATGGTATAAAATATTTTACAAATCACAGAGTCGAAAGAAAACTAAATGTGAAGGCCTACAATATAGAAAGCTCATAACATTGATCAACAATAACATTACATTGACCATTGTTTGTCGTGATGTGCTTTGTGTCTTCTGTTGCCCCTCATCTCCGGTAGATAGGATTACTGCTGCGTACAGAGTATTTTTTATTTGATTTACGTTGCACCGACATAGATAGGTTTTATGGCGACGATGGGATAGGAAAGGGCTAGGAGTGCCTTAGGCCTAAATTAAGGTACAGGTCCAGCATTTGACTGGTGTGAAAGTGGGAAACCACGGAAACCACGCCTGAAAAGCCAACATCTAATTTTTGATCTGATTTTTGATATGCTCTATTGGTGGAAAAATATCTAATTCCCTCCATGGGAATTTAGAATTACCATACCATCTTCAGCTCTGCCGACAACGGGGTTCGAATCCACTATCTCTCGGATGCAAGCTCACAGCTGCGCACCGCTAACCACACGGTCAACTCGCCCAGTCGTACAGAGTGTAACAGCCTGCCTGAATATTGATGGGAAGTAGCTGGGGAGTTAGATAACTTTCTTCTTTAGCATGCCATTCCCCTGGTTTATAAATTTTCTGATACTACTGGTACGTAACACACTGGATCATCATAGCATTTGGGCTATTCAATCCCTACTCTGAGGCACTGATTGGAATGAACAGTGTGCATATTTAGCGGAATAATGGCAGATGAGTGTTCATGGCAATCTGCGGCCTGGTCATCCCAGCTCTGTAACTTTGGACTATTAGATTGGCACCGCAATCTAACCGCAGCACTGTTCGTTAAAAGTGATAAAACGTGCGGCTCTCCATTTGATCGAGTATTTTATATGATAACATTGCTTTTAATCGCTACATTCCTACTTACGTTTTTGTAATGACCTATGTTGATTTCAGGTTAGGAAAACCACAAAGTCAGTCTTTCTGAGAATCCCGTAGCAAAGCACGGGTACATCAGCTAGTTAAGTATAAAATAAAAAATATCCAAAATCAATGATGATAAATTTTTAACCCCTCATGCCTTGTTTACTTGGAATATATGTTGAAGATAATCCAATGGTGATAATTTTCCTAAACCCTTAAACTAAAAAAAACCACAGAGAGAGAGAGAGAGAGAGAGAGAGAGAGTGGGTGCATGCATGCACATCTCATGACCTCAGTAAGCCACTAAGAACAACAGAGCATTGTCCTCCATTCATGTTCGAGCACTCATTTGAGCTAGCTAAGAAAGCCTTCTAACGTGTTACCAGGCATAATGTAACCTATAATGAAACCCCTGACACCAACAGGAAGTTTCACAGTCATGGTCATTAAATCATAACTTCCCAGCTTGCCATCATTAATCAAAGCAACATGGAAAGAAAGTTTGAGTGTACAATCAGATCAATCATTTTACAATAAATTACTAAGCAAACTGATGCACTCTGTATCGAGTTTCATTACTGTATACAACAAATATTACATCCATTTCATGAAGAATAATCATGCATGAGACACAAAAATGTACACCTGTTTGCCTCTTTAAAAGTTTTTAAGAAAACATATTCACTGATCACTACTTCTGATGTCCAATGAATATTTTGTCAGTGCTCCTTTAAAATATATTTTAAAACTACATGGAATAATAATTAGTTTTATTTACACTCAATGTTGTTGTTTAAGTCATCAAACCATAGACTGGCCAGATGCAGCTCTCCATGCCATCCTATCCTGTGCTAACCTCTTCATTTCTACCTAACTACTGCATCCTACATCTGCTCTAATCTGCTTGTCATATTCTCATACCTTGGTCTACCTATACCATTTTTACTCCATACACTTTCCTAAAAAAAACCAACTGAACAAGTCCTGAGTGTCTTAAGATGTGTCCTATCATTCTATCTCTCTTCTTGTCAAATTTAGCCAAATCGATCTCCTCTCAGCAATTCGATTCAGTATCTCTTCATTTGTGATTCTATCTATCCATCTCACCTTCAGCATTCTTCTGTAACACCACATTTCAAAACCTTCTATTCTCTTTCCTTCTGAACTATCATCCACATTTCACTTCCATACAATGCCATGCTCACGACTAAAGTATTAAAAAACAATTTTCTAATTCCTATGTCAATGTTCAAAGTGCAGTGTTCTCCCCAGAAATTTTCATCAGCCGGGTGGCAGGAATTGAGTATTACATGTGATAAATATCATTTTTGATCCGTAATGATGATATTTGATTGGAATAATAACAATAAGTTAATTTATAAATTTGACCACCTAATCAATACAATAAGTCTTGTCTTTGTAACAAGTTACCCTCACCATCGTCAAATGGTAAGTGTACAGGATTTCCACTTAAACATTTTATTACGATTTTTTTTCACACAATTAACACCATGCTTCTGGTTTCCTTTTACAGATTCAACTGTCACATAGCCTTTTGACTAGAATGTCAATAAACCCATATGCTTAACAACGTTTTAGCATCGTATCAAATTGAGATGGTCCATAGAGGTCCAATTTAAACATCGTTCATCAGCCTTCAACTATAACTTAGTATTTTTTTCATCAAAGTGAACCACAACTTCACCATGTACCATTGACTTTCGACTTTTATCTCATGTAAACAAATAATTGCAGGTTACTTGACTATCCTTCGACATTTTATTCAACATTATTTTTTTAATAATACGATTTTAATTGTCATTTTCGTCTTTGTCCAATTGTAACCGCTGGTCGGTCAACATAACTTTATAGCAATCTTACCACTTGTTTTTAAAATACTGTTGCTTGGTTCATTTTAATTATAATAGTAGCCTTCTAATGTCAATTTTGCAAATACTTTTGTAAACTCCTCACTCATTGCAATATCTTTAAAACCAACATTGTACAAGTCTTTTACTATATGTTAATTTTAGTTCAAGTGTCTTGAAGGCTTTAAAAAAAGTAGTTTTATTTTATTTATATGTAAATCAGGTGCCTGATTTTATTTCAAGGTTAAGGCAATGGCTGATGATGCCTATATACAAGGCGAAACATGTACCATTTTAGTTAACATGTCAATGTAAAACAAAGACAAGACTTATTATATTGATTAGGTGGTTAAATTAATAAATTAACTTATTGTTATTAATCCAAGGAATTGAGTAGCCGGCAGGGAATACTAGATAAAAAATGAATAACATAAAATTTCAATTTATTCCCCTCAGGGCAGTAATAATAATAATAATAATAATAATAATAATAATAATAATAATAATAATAATAATATGGCCTCATCTGTGTACAAACATTTTAATTTGACGCCACCTGGCTGACTGCTCATCAATTTCAATGTCCCGTTCTACTCCAGGCCTACTAGATGGCAGAGTAAACCGAACTTCTCTTGGGCATCTAAAGCTGAGTTTTAGTGAATTTTATCGGGTATACACCAAATATGTCACAGATATCTTTTACATGCTCACATCATATGACATGGAGTACGGCCTTCAAAAGTCCAACTACCTCTGCCAGGTTCGAACCCGCACACCACAGAGGACATTAACAGTAATATCATTAATTGCAAAATTGATCAATTTAAGTGTTATCACAAACAAGATGTTCTAGTGTTCTACTGCTTGTTCATAATCAAACATCGGGCTCATCGCTCGGTTACTGTGGAGTGCCATATGGGTTTGTGACGTCATTAAGAATTGAGTGCTCTCGTGCGGTTCCACGCTAATCCAGACACTGCTCGCGCATGACACTATGTTATAGTCAAACTACTTTACAAAAGGCATTTATTATGTCCTCCTATTCAATACATCCACATCTCCATCATTAGATACATAATGAAGAAGAGAATGAAAACAATGAGACATGACAGAATTAAAACAATAAGTGATTATGGCGAGGTTGTGAACCTCTTAGTCTAAAATGTACAGCGTGTTACAATTAAAAAACGAGGACAATTTCAGTGCTAAAATTTAAAATGATAGTCTGTCTTCGTTGCGTTACCATCACAAATAGTTAAGAGGGCAGCGTAAAACTTGAGAAACTATGTTTGAGAAGAAAACAAATGCCAGGTAAAATGTGACACATAGTGGAAACTGCCAATGAAGTTTAAATCTGTTGATATAGATGTTGATTCCCATAGGGAATCTGAAATATTTGTCCTGAATGAGTAAATTTATAACACCAATACAAATGGTCCGTTATTGGACATTATAAATCTTCCAGCCACTCATTCCTGGTTGCCAGCGCCCCGTCCTCGTGTGCCAGGGTGGGCTCATCAGTTGGCACCCAGCACACCCACCAATATGCTGGCTAGTGCACACCGTGGAGGCCACTGTGCAGGCTAACCGGAGCCACCGGCAGTGCCAATGCACTAAGAGACTTTGTCTCATCACTAAAAATTGATGCCTGCTTGGCCATCAGATGATATAGATGTTGATTCCCATAGGGAATCTGAAATATTTGTCCTGAATGAGTAAATTTATAACACCAATACAAATGGTCCGTTATTGGACATTATAAATCTTCCAGCCACTCATTCCTGGTTGCCAGCGTCCCGCCCTCGTGTGCCAGGGTGGGCTCATCAGTTGGCACCCAGTACACCCACCAATACGCTGGCTAGTGCACACCGTGGAGGCCACTGCGCAGGCTAACCGGAGCCACCGGCAGTGCCAATGCACTAAGAGACTTTGTCTCATCACTAAAAATTGATGCCTGCTTGGCCATCAGATGATATAGATGTTGATTCCCATAGGGAATCTGAAATATTTGTCCTGAATGAGTAAATTTATTAACACCAATACAAATGGTCCGTTATTGGACATTATAAATCTTCCAGCCACTCATTCCTGGTTGCCAGCGCCCCGCCCTCGTGTGCCAGGGTGGGCTCATCAGTTGGCACCCAGCACACCCACCAATACGCTGGCTAGTGCACACCGTGGAGGCCACTGCGCAGGCTAACCGGAGCCACCGGCAGTGCCAATGCACTAAGAGACTGTCTCATCACTAAAAATTGATGCCTGCTTGGCCATCAGATGATATAGATGTTGATTCCCATAGGGAATCTGAAATATTTGTCCTGAATGAGTAAATTTATAACACCAATACAAATGGTCCGTTATTGGACATTATAAATCTTCCAGCCACTCATTCCTGGTTGCCAGCGCCCCGCCCTCGTGTGCCAGGGTGGGCTCATCAGTTGGCACCCAGCACACCCACCAATACGCTGGCTAGTGCACACCATGGAGGCCACTGCGCAGGCTAACCGGAGCTACCGGCAGTGCCAATGCACTAAGAGACTTTGTCTCATCACTAAAAATTGATGCCTGCTTGGCCATCAGATGATATAGATGTTGATTCCCATTAATTCAATTTAAAAATAGCACTTCCAATTACACTCCTCATCTATGATATACCTACCAACAGCGGCATATTGATGTGATGGGATTTACTTTTAAGAGTTTATTTCTTGTTAAGACAAGAGCACATAATTTCTTTGAGGCAACTAGTGAACTGTATTATCCTCTACATTAAGGTATATATGTTTGAAATGGTAATGCTTGCATGGATTACCACTAACATAAATGTTCCGTTACTGGACATTATAAACATCTATATCATGGATTACCACTATTTATTTCAATGTTTCAATTGTTCAAGACTGTTTACTGTTACAGAGTTGTATACAACTAGCTATATTGAATTCCTGGAGTGATGCTGATCCCTTCAAAATATCAGCCAATGGCGTTGCATATCTATGTTTGCGAAGATGGAAAATGTTGCGCAATTTTTATGAATAAATAAACTAACGTTTGGATCGGAGGGTCGTTAGCTTTCGGATGAACATATTTGCCTCTTACAAGTTATGCTACATAACTTCACGTTTGGACATGATAAACTGAGTTAGGCCTATAGTGAAGTTTTAACCCATTGAATTCATAAAATCCATAATAATCAGTACCATTTCTGTACTGCTGTAGTATATGTGATAATTCCGCAGAAACTACGGAAAATCTGAAGTAGTTGCCATCCTCTGAATGTGTCACGTCAAAATGGAGTGAAGCATACAGCATTGAAATTAGCTTGGACAAGCTTGGTGTGTGTGTGTGTGTGTGTGTGTGTGTGTGTGTGTGTGTGTGTTGCCTGATGTCATCACAGTGTATTCTTTTGGGGAGAAAAAAAAATCTATTACCCCAGAATTTGAACCTGAAGGCAATAAAATATTGAATTTTTTTTTTGCTTAAATATGTTCATTTATTTATGTGCTTTCAGAGCCTCCGTGGCTCAGGTGACAGCGTGCTGGCCTCTCACCGCTGGGTTCCGTGGTTCAAATCCCAGTCACTCCATGTGAGATTTGTGCTGGACAAAGCAGAGGCAGGACAGGTTTTTCTCCGGGTACTCCGCATATCCCTGTCATAATTTATTCCTGCAACACACTCCAATATCATTTCATTTCATCTGTCATTCATTAATCATTGCCCCAGAGGAGTGCGACAGGCTTTGGCAGCTGGCACAATTCCTATCCTCGCCGCTAGATTGGGGCTTCATTCATTCCATTCCTGACCTAGTCGAATGACTGGAAACAGGCTGTGGATTTTCATTTTCATTTATGTACTTTCACAGTACAAAAGGATTTTTTGAAATTCGAAAGAGAAATGTTGAAAACATATAATTAGGTACTAGCCTGCAGCTGAGGAGTGGGCGTGGCATCATATGACAGCTGTCACAATGTTACTTGTTTGCTCTGAAAAATAAATCTGGACTTTGGTGCCATCTCTTGAGCATTCCAGGTATCTCTTGAATATGTATGTGTTCTCTGAGAAGCTGGTATTTATTTATGCTCTGTGATCATAAGTTCTTTGAAGTAATTTGTAAACAAGCTTGTCAGAAGTGTGTTTCGGTGGTGTTATTTCTGTTACTCAGTGTTCAATCATGCCTGAAGTCAGAGGTAAAACTGCACCAAAATGGAGAGCAAAAGAAATGCTTACTAGGAGGTGGTCTACAAACCACGCAGAACAAACACCTACATGTGAGATGGAAGCAAATATTTCTAAGGGATCAAATGAACCTGAACATGAAGGCCAGTATATGTTTGTTGATATGACTTTTCTGAGATCCCTGTATAAAAATGCACTGTGTTGTAAATGTTTCAAGGAGAGTGTAACTGCGCAAATAAGAAATACGTTTGGTTTTTTTAAAAAAGTGGTTGTGAAATGTGAAAGCTGTGGTTATGTTTTGAATCAAATCTACACCTGCTCTCAGAAGCAAAAGTCTCAAAATAACAAGAGCATGTTTGACATTTTTTTTTTTTGCTACTGGCTTTACGTCGCACCGACACGTCTTATGGCGATGATGGGATGGAAAAGGGCTAGGACTGGGAAGGAAGTGGCCGAGGCCTTAATTAAGGTACAGCCCCAGCATTTGCCTGGCGTGAAAATGGGAAACCACGGAAAACCATCTTCAGGGCTGCCGTCAGTGGGGTTCGAACCTACTATCTCCCGAATACTGGCCACACTTAAGCTACTGCAGCTATCGAGCTCAGTATGTTCAAGATAAACAAGAAAATTGTGGAATCTTTTAACAGGTTTGGTAGGGGATATGCCGCTGTGGAAATATTCTGTTTAGGCATGGACATGAATATCATGAGCAAATTTACTTACTATAATATTTTGAACCATATTGTAAGGGAGGGAAAAGTTTTTGCCAATCATGTTTTGGAAGAATCAAGGAGGCAAGTACACGAGGCACATATAAAGGAAAATAGTGTTCTTGCAGGTGCATCTGTCATTGACATTTCAGTCAGCTACGATGATAGTTGGCATAAGAGAGGTTTTACCAGTAATTTCGGAGTTGGATGTGTGATTGACATTTTGATTGGTTTAGTAGTTGATTGGGAAGTTTTATCCAAGTACTGTCACTCGTGCACTGCCGGGAAGAGACTTGGGTGAAGAAACTCCAGATTTTTCATTTTGGTACGAGTGTCAGCAGTCACACTGTGATTGAAACTACAGTGGATCATCTCCAGACATGGAAATGGAAGCTGCAGGAAGGTTATGGAAGTGCTCAGAAAAGCTAGGTTTCCGCCACACTACTCTGTTGTCTGATGCAGACTGCAAAACACACATTCACCTGCAGAAACTGAATGTTTATGGCAACACAGAAATTGTGCAGGAAGAGTGTGTGAATCATATTGCAAAATGACTTGGGAGGGGATTAAGAAATGTGGTGAAGGGAAGTCGGGCACAATACGTGACTCTCAGTGGGAAAGCACACGGAAGTTTGAAGGTTTTTTTTTTTTTTTGCTAGGGGCTTTACGTCGCGCCGACACAGATAGGTCTTATGGCGACGATGGGATAGGAAAGGCCTAGGAGTTGGAAGGAAGCGGCCGTGGCCTTAAGTAAGGTACAGCCCCAGCATTTGCCTGGTGTGAAAATGGGAAACCACGGAAAACCATTTTCAGGGCTGCCGATAGTGGGATTCGAACCTACTATCTCCCGGATGCAAGCTCACAGCCGCGCGCCTCTACGCGCACGGCCAACTCGCCCGGTGAAGTTTGAAGGAAGAAACAATTGTAAAGCTGATCATTATTACAGAAGAGCCATTGTTGACAATGCTCAAGATACTATGGCAATGAGGAGTGCAGTCTATGCAACACTGTACCACTGTATGAGCACTGGTGTTTCTTTAATCGTGCCCTTGCTAAAGGAGAGCAATCAGAATCACACAAAACTGCTATCCATACTGCTCTGAGACCATCTGTTGTTGTTAGGATGATATCAGTTCATCACGGCTGGCATCCGATACAATTCTCTCCAGATGCACTGCTGGAAAGACTCAAAATGCAAATGAATGTCTCAATCTGGTCAAAGTGCCCAAAGGATGTATTTGTATCCAAGAAAAAAGTTGAACTAGCTGTGACAGAAGCTGTTTCACAGTTGTATCAAGGGTGCTATTTGACAGAAGCAACAAGAACAGAGACCACTCCACTGTCAGGAAATAAGAAGCGAATAACCGAAGTTAGAGACAAGTGACGAAGGAAGCAAAAGGCAAAACAGTGCTTAGAATTCAAAAAAAGAAGACGACATGCATCCAGATTGACAGCCATACACACTGAGGAAGCTAGAAAGAGAAAAGGAACAACATACACCCCAGGTGGATTTTAGAGCAAGGATCAGCACACGATAGTATTGTGTAACTTGACTGCGTTTATATTTACTTTTTTTGAAATTGAACATTTAAATATAACTTTTTTTGTAGTAAATATTCTCGAAATTGGATGAAATTTTTAGAGACAATTCCTACTAACAGTGCTTGCGTATTATTTTGAAAAAATAATAAATTTGAAACGAAATATTGATAAATATATGTTGTAATTATTTACATAAAAGATTCAAAATTTTGAAAATGAATTTGAAGTTAACCACAAAAGATACCCAAAAAGCATTATGCAAAAGTGTTTGACTATATTACGAGATACAGTCTTCAATTTTTCAAACACACAGTAAATTTACTATTAAAAATGATTTTTGAAAAACCCCTTGTTTATTTTAATTTTTTAGCCAACATAGGACTACTTAGGTTTATGGAGGTTTTTCTTCTTTTCGTCAGCCCAATACTGTTTCATCCTTTGTGAACGTAATTTTCTTTCTGCTTCTGGAATCACTCTTCCTATTCTCTGCTTGTTGATTTTTGTCTCTAGTGTGTTTATATTTCAATATGTTGAGTGTATTTGTTTTGTATTTAAAATCTTCTACTGTATTATGCAACTCTCTCATGTCTTCTTTAAGATCGTTGTTGCAAGTTGCTTTACGTTGCACAGACACAGATAGGTCTTATGGCGACGATGGGACAGGAAAGGGCTAGAAGTGGGAAGGAAGCGCCCGTGGTCTTATTTAAGGTACAGCCCCAGCATTTGCCTGGTGTGAAAATGGGAAACCATGGAAAACCATCTTCAAGGCTGCCGACAGTGGGGCTCGAACCCACTATCTCCTGAATACTGGCCGCACTTAGCGACTGCAGCTATCGAGCTCTGTTTCTTTAAGTTCTGTGATCCATCTAATATTATTCTTACTCTTCTGTAATTTTTCTATTATTTTTCTACTGATTTTATTTTCTGGTGACCGTATTAGATGCCCTAATGATATTTGTTTCTTTTCATTGTACTAGTTACAGGTTCTCTTTCTTTACCAACAATCTCATTGGAAGCTAGTCCCCAGACTATTTACTTGATAATTTTTATTTAAACAGGTTCTCACTATTTTCCTTTCTAACTTGAGTAGTCTATCTATTGCAAATGTGTTTGTTGTTTTGAATAATGTTTCACATGCATATGTAATTTGTGGCTGGGTGGCTGTTTTGTAGTGTTTCAATTTGGTTGCTACTGAGAGACACTTTTTATTATATGTATTCTTGGTAACATGCTGTGCTGTAACCAGTTTATCTATTCTATTTAGCTATGCTGGTTTCTCGTTCAGGTTGTATGTGATAATTTCACCTAAATATTTGAATTTGTCTACAATTTTTAATTCTTGGACTCCCAGCTTAATTTTGTTTGCAAGCAGAAGATGACTAAGTTTAATTTCTGTTTTTCAAATGAAATTTTCAAACCAATATTTTGAGCTATTTCCTGTAAAGATTTTATTTTTTGTTTTGTTTCCTGAATATCATTGGCTAGAAGAGCTAGATCATCAGCAAATCCTGGACAGTTCAAATGTATGTTAACCTTCTGGGTTCCAATTTTTATATTTTTTGAGATGTTCTTGTAACATTCCCTCATAACGTACTCTAGTGCAAAGTTAAAAAGAAGAGGTGACAATCCGTCACCGTCTTAAACCAGTTGTTACCAAGAATGGTTCAGAAAGTTCTCCTTTGAACTTAATTTTAGAAATTGTATTAGTTAAAGTTCAATCAATTTGATTAGCTTTGGGTGAAGTCCGAAATGTATTAATTTTTTTTTTTGCTAGTTGCTTTACGTCACACCGACACAGATAGGTCTTGTGGCGATGATGGGATAGGAAAGGCCTAGGAGTTGGAAGGAAGTGGCCGTGGCCTTAATTAAGGTACAGCCATCATTTGCCTGGTGTAAAAATGGGAAACCACGGAAAACCATTTTCAGGGCTGCCGACAGTGGGATTCGAACCCACTATTTCCCGGATGCAAGCTCACAGCCGCGCGTCTCTAACTGCATGGCCAACTCGCCTGGTTTTTAACATTTTTAATAATGATGGTCTGTGGATGGAGTCGTAAGCTTTCTTGAAATCTATAAATGTTATTGAAAGAGGCTTGTTTCATTTTCTGTAATATGCCATGACTCGCATCAAAGTTGCTATTTGTTCAGAGCAGCTTCTCCAAGGTCTGAAGCCTCCCTGGTATTTACCAACTCTTGATCAAGTTTTCTTTAATCTGATTATATTGTATCTTAGAGAAAATCTTATATGTGCAGCAGAGGATGGAAATACCTCTATAGTTGTCTGGATTACTTCTTTCACCTTTCTTATGAATTGGATTAATTATAGCTGTTGTCCATAGTTCTGGGAATTTTTCTGATATCTAAATCTTCTGTAATATCATATGGAGGGATGTCTGAGTTGCACTGCTGGCATATTTCCACATCTCTGCAAAAACCTGGTCTTCTCCACATGCTTTGTAGTTCTTCATTTCCTTAAGCACTGTTCCAACTTCTTTTGCTCTAGGTGGGTTTATATTTTCTGGTTTAGTTTTTATCAAGGTATGTGTAACAATTATTTTTTCAGGTTCATCACTGTTCAATGCATCCGCCATGATTTCTGTGTTTTCCTTCTTATTATGCGCTATTTTCCAACAATAATGTGTGTGTGTGTGTGTGTGTGTGTGTGTGGGGGGGGGGGGTATTATTGCAACTGTTTACCAAAGGCTTTGTAATAAACTCTAGAACTGATTTCATAATCATTTTCCTCAACAGAGTTTCTTGAATCCTTTTGATATTTTCTATTAATTCTTCTAACCATTTGGATGAATTCTTTTCCAACATTCTTAAGGTTAATGGCATTTTCTTCCGTTTTGTGGGCTTGAAATTTCAACCAAGCTCGATGTCTTTCTTCATGCATTCTATCACGATCAGAGGTCTACCAGGCATGTCTTTTCCTAGGATTTAATGGAGGTAGATTTCTGTATTCTGCTAAAGAATTGGTATTAGGTCATCTAAATTATCTGTTAGTCTTGTTGTTCCTGTTCTTTGCCGATACTGGGCATTCTTGATTAACTGATGTGGGTCATATGTCCTTTTCTCTCCAACTCTATTTTGTCTTTTTCTTTTCAATGGAGTAAATTTAATCTTGATTTTAATTAAGTAATGATCTGAACCAGTGTCCGTTCCCCTTACAATGTTGACATTTCCTTGTGAAAGAATTTGTCCATATATATGTGGTCTTCTCCTTTTGTCCAATCAGGATGTTTCCAAGTTTTAAGTTTGTCTGGTTTTCTTTTAAAATATGTAAATTTGGAGATTAGTCCATGAGTTCTGCAAATTTCTATGAGTCTTTGGTCATTTCTGTTAGTATATTTATAAGGAGCCTACTTTCCTACTACATCTTGATGCTTCTTTTCCTTACCCAGTTGAGCGTTGAAGTCCCCTATAAAGATCTTAATATTTATTTTATTCATTGTCTGATCTAAGAAATCCCAGAAATCATAGACTTCTTGCAGAAAACCCTTCAGGAAAAACACACATTTTTCAGTGGCAGCTGGTGCAGAAAATCAGCTGTGTGCTGTAACCCATCCGCACTCCAAAAAATAAAAATATTTAGAAACATACCGGTATGAGGTTTTCAAGAGGCTCTCCACTTAGTTTTCCACACTGAACAAACACGCAAACAACCCCAACACATATACACATTCCTCATAGAAAAACTATAAAACTATATAATTAAACACACAATAATACCTGCAATGGCAAAATATTCACGAACTCAAACACTTGGTGTGAGCGCGCAAAAACAGAACTTCCCAATGCCACCAACATCACTGAAATAAAACCAGCAACGGCGTAATGCAAAATTACATGTTATGTTTTTATAGTGACATTTATAAACTAGACATTTTTAATTAAAGAAAATAACAATATCATGTCCTTATTTTGACAACATAAAAAGTACAATTTTTATAGTTCATCGATTTATAAATGTGGCTATGGAATAGGCAAGTCGGTGGTATTCTATCCTCTTTGGTATTAAAAGACCTGGCGGGAACAGCTCGACAGCATTTTGTTTTCCTGTTTGCATTGAGCAATCCCCTCATAGATACTATCGCTGAGTAAAGAGGGTGCCAGCTGCCACCTTCTCATATTGGTCGTAATGCAAGTGTGACTAGTGCTAGTGCTGCCTGTCTGTGGTCGAATGAAAGAATCGCTGTGAAGTGATATCTTGGCGGCTGTTGTTTCCACAGCCTATCTCTCTGTATCGGAAACGTTGGGCACGCATGCGCAAAAGGCAGAGCTCCTGGTTTCTGGCTAAAAGCTTAGCTCTCGCTGAGCTGTGACCACACAGCACCCGGCGTGGAGCGCACCAATAGTTACCTGGTTGTGAGGGGAGTTCAATAATTTCTTATTCTTTGGCTGACGTCTTTTTCAATGCACTGTATTTGATTGTAGATAATAGTTTTAAACTAATTTATTTTTCCAACAGGCAGTGTGCTGCAGCACTTCAGCACATAAGGTACGGCCGCCCCTGACATTTTTTCTCTCGAAAACTGTTGGCTCAAGTGAGCTGTAAGTTTGTATCTAAGTTAAATAATACTCACAAATTATATGTTTAAAATTTGAGACCAATTGATAAATAGGGAAAAAGTGTCATTTTTTACCAGACTATCTCCTTAACCCTTTCAGACCGAGTACGCACAATTGTGCGGGTTCGTATTTTGTTTATCCCTGACCATATTTGATGTTTTTTCGGCGCTAGACCGGACTGCAGTGATTGTGCGGGACACGTGGCGTCTATTTCAATTGTTTTTAGTATGCGCTTGACCGCCAGGGTGAAGGAAGAAGAGTTTAAAAAGCACAGTTGATCGGCGAGATGGCGAGAAGCAGTAGTGCCAAAAGTAAGTATTTATTTATTGCGTTTATATTAATCTAGAAGCTTTACTGAATACCGGAATATATTCAATGAAGTGTGTACATTGGTTAGTGAACGTAAATTTTGAAGATACATCATCGTATGTGATACGAGGTTTTGAATTTTGATACGCACAATTGTGTGGGTCCTTTTTTTCGGATGTTAGTTTTTATTTTGTAACATAAACTGTCAATATGTGTTTCGAGGAGCGTATTATTAAGTTTTTGACATACAAACAAAAATTCACGCCTCCAGTTTTCTTTCAGGTCTGAAAGGGTTAAGCCTTTATGGTAGGCATGAATTTTGTAGGTTACAGATGACCCAATGCATTACGTCGGAGCATGCTATGTCCTTATAATTTCATGGTATCGTATGCAAGTGCATGCCATGAGGATTAACATATCGCACTAACATAGGGCCTTTCAAGGTGAATGCATAGGTACATTGCACGGTGCAAAATGCGAAAGACGACTTCGCTAGGTTGACCAGAGTGCAGACTCCACTCCTGGATTTTAAGCAATACCACTGTCTCTCTCTTTCCCTACACCTGTCTCGCTCGCTCCGCCTGTCTCCCCCTTCCTCACTTGCTCTGCAGCGCTCCCTCATCCCAGCAGAGTTGAGCTTAGCTGAGTCGCCCAAAGTTAAAACGCTGGTCTGAACCGAGCCGAGTCGGCCGATGCACGGTGCATGGAACCCCTGCACCTCGGTTTGCACGGACGAGATTTTGGACGTTTGAGAGGCCCTGCACTAACACAGAAAAGGTTTTTCAGCGATGGAGGGATGAGAAAGGGCTAGGGGTTGTAATAGGATTGGAAAGGTATCGGCAATGACCCTAAGGTAAAGCCCCAGCATTTGCCTTGTGTGAAAACGGGAAACCATGGAGAAACATCTTCAGGGCTGCTGACAGTGGGATTCAAACCCTCTATCTCCCGAATGCAACACTAACCACACGGCCAACTCACTCGGTCAGTAACAAGTCACGACAAGCTCCGAACCTCTCTGCATGCAGTGGACTGCCTCATAGGACACTGTTGTTCTCCATTTGAGAACCCACACTTCTTTCTTCTCTATTCACTATCCAGCAGTGTAGTCTTAAAAGTGTTTTTGCTAGTTTCTATGTGAAATGTGCAGTGTTTTCAGTGAGAAAATTAATTTTGTAGTTTTATGTAGCATTGTAGTAATGGGTGATCACAATGAAATGTGGTTTTCTAAATTAATTTGTTGATTGTACTCATAGATATGGTCATGAAGTGGATGGCTTGCAATGAAATGTGTCAGCGGGATATTGAAAAACTTAAACGGAAACCTTTCAGAGTTTTAAATTCTGAGGAAAATCAAATGATACTTTCTTGTTATAGAACAGTGTAAAAATTAGCACATTTGATGTGCAGTAGTAAGAAACAATTCAACTGTGATTTAAATACAAAGCTGTATGAAGAACAGAAATGGCCATTTGGGTGTAAATACTAAAACTATTCTGCTTGCCATGTTAATTACTTGAGAGTTTCAAAATTAAGTTGCTGTGGACTGGTACAGGCTATATTAATCTTAACAATGAAGCTGTTTTTGTCGTAGTTAAAAATAAATGTGATAGAAAGGAAGGTCTTAAAAGTATGACTATTAGGCAGTACCATATGGTTGATAAAGCACGCATGAGGGAGTTTTTAAAAAGTAACTATGATCGGTGGAAAACGAAAAAAATAAATATATATACAGACTCTGGGATGGGTTTAAAGCAATTGTTGAGGAATGTGAAAACATGTTTGTACCTTTAAAGGTGGTAAGGAATTGTGAAGACCCACTTTATTACAACACAGAAATAAAGAGACTAAGGAGGTACAGATTGGAAAGAAATAGAGTGACTAATGGCTGTGGAGGTAAGGAGAAATTGAAGGAACTGCTAGGAAATTTAATCTAGCAAAGAAGTCAGCTAAGGATAACATGAGGGCAAGCTTAATGGGCAGTCATACAAATTTTAGTGAAAAATGGAAGGGTACATATATGTACTTTAAGGCAGAAAAAAGTTCCAAGAAGGACATTCCAGGAATCATTAATGAACAAGGGGAGTTTGTGAGTGACTTCAAAAGAAAGAAGTATTCAGTTAGCAATATGTGTAAAGATAGTGGTTACAAGGATAATGTCCAAATAGGGGACGTGACTAATACTAAAGAAATATTAAAATTTCCCTATGATAACAAGGACGTTTACAATAAGATACTAAAGTTGAAAACTAAAAAAGCAGCTGGTGGTGGTGATTGTTTTAAGAGGAAGTATAACTAGGCAACCATCCTCTATATAACAATAATCAGAAGGAAAAAAGGAAGGGGTCCGACACTTCGAAAAATGAAGATATCAGCCAAAGAAAGACAAGGGCCTCGAAGGGCATGAAAATGAAAGACTCCCTAGCCCTTGCAAACCTAATAGCGTCGGGGTCGGAAAAGAACAAGAGTTGACCAAGGGAGGTCGGATAGGATAGATGAAAGTGAGGAGCCTGGCACAAGTAAGTGGAAGCAATGCCAAGACTCAGCTGAGGGCCCCGTGGTCGCCAGCCCACGCTCCAAAGCCAGAACCCCTGGGGCCCCTTTTAGTCACCTCTTACGACAGGCAGCGGATACCGTGGGTGTTATTCTACCGCCCCCACCCACAGGGGGAAAGCAGCTGGAATTGATAAGATTTCTGGAAATATACTAAAGACAATGGGTTAGGATATAGTACTATATCTGAAGTACCGGTACTTATTTGATTATTGTTTGCATCAAGGAGGTATACCAAATGAATGGAGAGTTGCTATAGTAGCAACTGTGTGCAAAGACATAAAGCTGAAAATTACAGGCCAGTCAGTTTGATATGCATTGAATGTAAGCTTTGGGAAAGAATTCTTTCTGATTATATTAGACATAAATACAAAGCATGTTACAAGTGTTTATTTATATATCCACCTATTCAATATAAAGAGATCTTTTTAGAAATTAAATATTATTATAAAATGTTAAGGGACATGTTTCGCCCATATTAAGGGCATCATCAGCCTCAAATTCAAACCTGTATGGTGAAAAATCAGGATCCTGATTGCTCTTACAAGCCATAAAAAGAGGATATCATTATAGGTGTCAGTCTAAACATACAAAATATTAGAATGTCCTTGGCTAAAATTGCAGTATCAAGCTGCATGTCATAAGTTCACATGAATATACTTTCTGGAGCGTTGAAAAACTTGTTGGGGTAGGGCAGTAAACAGCTCAGTCTTTATAATGAAACAGAAATGTGCCTCCTTGAAGATGATAAGAAAAAGCAAAGCTGATACACTGTTACAGATGTCAATATCGTATGTTGTGATAAGACAACAGATCTCTTAAATGGCTGTTCAGCTGCCTATAGTCTATTTAACTGGCTTGTAAGAGCAATCAGGATCCTGATTTTTTACCATACAGGTTTGAATTTGAGGCTGATGATGCCCTTAATATGGGCGAAACATGTCCCTTAACATTTTATAATAATATTTAATTTCTAAAAAGATCTCTTTGTATTGAATAGGTGGATATATAAATAAACACTTGTAACATACTTTGTATTTACATACATTTCAATACGGACCTAACATGAGAATTATCTGTCTGTTAGGTCATCAGCCCAGAGGCTGGTTGGATCCTCAAATAGCACCACCAAAGGTTATAAGGAAACCCCAAAAACCAATGGCAGCGCCAAAATGAGGCGTACTAGGCAATATGAGGAGTGAGGTAGTTTGCCATTGCTTTCCTCACTGGGTCAGAAAGTACTATTGCAGCACGACTGACCCTATGAGCAGCACCTTTCACAACACTCAGATGCAATGAGAATTATAACATGTAATATATTAGACATGTTTGGAAAATTAATAACTAGTTCCATAGAAGAGCTATACCAAATGAATGGAGAGTTGCTACAGTAGGAACTGTGTGCAAAGGAAAGGGTGATAGACATAAAGCTGAAAATTACAGGCCAGTCAGTTTGATATGCATTGCATGTAACTTTTGGGAAATAATTCTTTCTGATTATATTAGACATGTTTGCAAAATTAATAATTGGTTCCATAGAAGGCAGTTCAGATTTTGGAAAAGTTATTCCACTGAAGCTTAACTTGTAGGATACCTGCAAGATATAGCAGATATACCGGATTCAGGTCAAATGGACTGTTATCACAATTGACCTGTCTAAGGCATTGAATAGGGTGGAACGTGGGAGACTACTGGCAAAAAATGAGTGCAATTGGACTAGACAAAAGAGTGACTGAATGGATTGCTATATTTCTAGAAAATAGATCTCAGAGAATTAGAGTAGGCGAAGCTTTATCTGACCCTGTAATAATTAAGAAGGGAATTCCTCAAGGCAGTATTATTGGACCTTTACGTTTTCTCATATATATATAAATGGTATGAGTACAGAAGTGGAATCAGAGATAAGGCGTTTTGCAGATGTTATTCTGTATGGAGTAATAAACAAGTTACACGATTGTGAGCAACTGCAAAATGACATTGATAATGTTGTGTGATGGACGGTATGACGATAAACGGGGTTAAAAGTCAGATTGTGAGTTTCACAAATTGGAAAAGTCCTCTCAGTTTTAATTACTGCATTGATGGGGTGAAAGTTCAGCATTCTAGTCCAGTTTCCATTGTCCTATGCTGTTCTCCACAGAATCCATCTATCGTAATCTTTGTCTTCCTTGACCTCTTTTCCCTGTCATCTGTCTTTGCAGTAATTGCCTTGGTAGTCTTTTTTCATCTGCTTGACATGTCCAAACCACCTCAATCTGGTTCTACTTTGTCATTTAGTTTAAAGAAATTCATTATAACAATTTATTAAAATTATCTTAAATTAGAATATTCAAATTACAGTCCATTAAATTAATTCTAATATTACTTGCACAGGAATTGTCCGACGCATTGGTTGAATGGTCGGCATTGAGGCCTTTGTGTCAGACGGTCCTGGGTTTGATTCCCGGCCAGGTCGGGAATTTTAATCGCTTCTGATTAATTCCTCTAGCCCAGGGACTGGGTGTTTGTGTTTGTCCCAACACTTTCCTCTTCATATTCAGACAACATACTACAGCACCAACCACCACAGTAACACGCAATCCTGCCATAAAATAGGGCCAAATCCACATGTGCCACACAATTTGCACCTGTGACCCCATAGATGTGGGAAAAGGGGTAGTACTAGAAGAAGAAGAAGAAGAAGAAGAAGAAGAAGAAGAAGAAGAAGAAGAATACTTGCACTGGAATTGGTATAATTGAACTATGCATCCTTCGACTTGAACTCGCCCTTTGCAATGGGTCTCAGTTCACTTCTCTTCAAATGTACAAAACACTACATTAATCACCACAGAAACATGCAATATCTAATACGTCCCTCCACATAGGATTAGCATCAGGAATGGCGTTCACTGTAAAAAAGGGCCAAATTCATATCAAGTGCCAACCTCAAAATGGGATTAAGGCCAGGAAACAGAATAAGAATGTGCAGCTATGTTAACGAGAATTAAACTCATTAAAGTCATTTTAAAACAGTGATCAAAATGACCACATTGGCAGCTCAAGATATATGCTGTATTTCAAGAGTTCTAGCATTAAAATAACATTCTGTGTGTAATCTGTAATTCATAATTTTTAAATTGTGTTTGACTGAATGATTGTATTTCCTCCCTCGTAATATGAATCTGCATTAACTGTCATACCAATTTTTATGAAATTATATGTATGTATTGTATTGTATTTTTTGACAACTAAATATTTTAATAAGCTTCTGTATACATAATTACCTGTCAATGAAGGAGTCTAACAACACAAGGTCTCCAGGATGGATATTTTCTTGCAATGAACCTGTAGCAGTTGAGGCCAAAATGTGAGTGCAACCAACTTCACGTAAAGCCCAGATGTTTGCACGATAATTGACATTTGATGGCATGATGGTATGCTTGCGACCATGTCTAGAAAAAGGAGTCCACTTTAAGATATATTTGTAAAACATAATATCAAAATCAGACACAGGGAAGAACATTAACACGTCTGCAAAGAAAATATAGCCTACAGAAAATCTTTATTTACCTTATTTGCCAAAATCACATGAAATTAATATAAAGCTAGGGATTTTAAATTTTGTACTAGAAGTATAGAACCATATTACTGGAAAGTTTACCACTCTCTTGGTATACTTATTTTCTACATTATTCTGTAGTAGGTACTATCATTATCATCAGTTTCAGGAAATGATAAGGAAATAAGATTATTTCAACAAGTGTGCAATGATAATTTGAATTCCTGTAAAAAGTTTATGGAAACTGAAATTTATGTGTAATCAAGAACTGACAGTAATACTTAAGACTATTAATTATGTTAGGTTTGAGAAAATGGTCATTACCTAGCAAGAACAACACAATCCACCCCTTTGATTTTTCCTTCTAACAGAACATCAGAGGGTTTCCCATAAGGTGTTTCAATGCTGCACTCTTTGCTATTTTCCAGAATATCAGGGTTACTTAATCCTGAGCCACCAATTATTCCAATCTATCGAACAGTTAGTAAAGAGTTAGATTATAAACATTTACACATAATATATGTCATTATTTACAAATAATGTTGAAAGTCACATAAAACATGCATTCTCATAGAAAGATACAAAATTAAAAAAAAAAAAAAAAAAAAAGTGTCTCAGAACAAGGGGAGCAGGGGGAAATGGTTAGAAGAAAGTAATAAATACTAAAGCTAAAAGTACGTATTAAATTTGATACGGCCCTTCTATAATAGAACC
Source organism: Anabrus simplex (assembly GCF_040414725.1). Classification (NCBI taxonomy): domain Eukaryota; kingdom Metazoa; phylum Arthropoda; class Insecta; order Orthoptera; family Tettigoniidae; genus Anabrus; species Anabrus simplex. The sequence continues at coordinate 108,458,121 of NC_090268.1, forward strand.
GACTTTTCGTAACATTTAAAACACAAGTCTTCACCAGGAGTAACTGAAAAATGTGATAATTTTTCTTTGGAAGAAAACATTTCATTCTGGGTAGTTTAGAAACTAAGTAACTTTCATCTTTTGACCTAATCAATATTTTATAGCAATAATTTGTTATTAACAGTCAAACACACTCGACGGGGTGGGGAAGATAGTAGGGTTATTGGTGATCAGTCTATAGAAATACTCATTTATGAGAAGAATGCCAGTACATTACACAAGAAGGCCTCTTATGAAAAACCACCCTTCGAACAACGGACACTGAAGGCTAGACTTTTCAAGGTACACGAGCCAAGATAATAATAACCTGAACAATTAGGAAAATAGAGACAAATGATGCGATAAATACCTTCACTTGGTATTTCCCCATGTTCACTAAACGAGTTTTTGGATACTTTCAGTGCAAAGAAGACGTTTCTCATCAAATCAGACGGACCTAACCACACCCCAATGTATCCGGCAGTATTAAAGCTTCAAGGTTCGTACAGGTTAGGGTGGGTGGGTTGGTAAAAGCACACATGCTCTTCAAATTTCAACTTCTAGCAGTTTGGCCAACTAAGTCGCCCGCTTACGTTCACCGCAGTCTCGATCCAGGAGAATCGAGACCCCTTTGCTTACGTTCACCGCCGTCTCGATCCTCCTATACTGCCTGCTCTATGCGAGCCTTTTTGCGACTACGCTGCGACAAAATTTCTCCGCTAGATGGCAGACATAGACGCACAATGGTCTAAACTTATTCTAATGACGACAGCCTACAAAACACTATGCAGTATGGTCATATGTTCACTGAAGCTCGTAAAATACATCAGTAATATTAAATATCGGCAATATTACCTGCACGAAGTCGCAGTTGGCCTCTTCATGCACAATTTAAAGATTTTCCTGGACGAAGGCTTGGAGTGGTACCGTACTTTTTGTGTTCTTGCCAACGCAATATCAAATAATAGAGGTCTTACGAACTTGGTTAGGATAATATCACTAACATTTTGCTGATGTTCTTTGACCTCACACTGTAACAAAACACATTCTGAAAGATTTTTAATATTTGTTTTACGTCGCACCGATACAGATGGGTCTTATGGCGATGATGGGATAGTAAATGCCTAGGAATGGGAAGGAAGCGGCCGTGGTCTTAATTAAGGTACAGCCCAGAATTTGCCTGGTGTGAAAATGGGAAACCACGGAAAACCAACTTCAGGGCTGCAAACCGTGGGGTTCGAACCCACTATCTCCCGGATGCAAGCTCATAGCTGCGCGCTCCTAACCGCACGGCCAACTCGCCCGGCATTCTGAAAGGGAAGACGTCGCAAGTCCTCGTATTACGCTCATGCGCTTGAAGGACTTCGACAATAGGGCACATCAGTTTAAACGAACTCCTGGAGATGCTTCACCAGAGCAACAAAACTAGGTTTTGGGTATCGAACTCCTCCTCTGTCCTGATGTATAATCAGTTCCATTTAGAGGTGTCGAAGCTCTAGGCAGTGAGATGTTGCTGACACAAATGCCACACTCCATCCTCTCTTCAACAACACGAACCTAGTACCCGCAAGCTAGGATTTGATTTCCTGTTTCTAGTTTGATTGGAATATTATCGTCTGGATATCTGAGGTTGTCCAAAATTTCTAAACATGAAGGCGTTTAGTGATTGTCCGTCACAATTTTTATCGCAAGGAATCCACTGTCCACCACGGCTTTAATCACCTTCTGGAAAAAAATCCGCAGCCTCTTTCCAGTCATTCGACCGGGCCAGGAAGGAATGAATGAAGCCCCCATCTAGCAGGGAGGATAGGAATTGTGCCGGTTGGCGAAGCCTGTCGCACCCCTCCGGGGCAATGATTAATGAATGACAGATGAAAGGAAATTATATTCAAGAGTGTTTCTGGAATTAAATATCACAGGGAAAATCGGAGTATCCGGAGAAAAACCTGTCCCGCCTCCGCTGTGTCCAGCACAAATCTCACATGGAATGACCGGTATTTGAAACACAGAACGCAGCGGTGAGAGGCCGGCGTCTACCGCCTGAGCCGCGGAGGCTCCATCAAATTCTGAAATAAGGTGTAAATGCACAGATGCGAGAGTAATCTGAGGATATCCAATTACTTCCTTCATTAGGTCCTTGCCTAGATAAAGCCGACAGCCGCTTTTCTCTCAATTCTCTTCTAGACTGTATTTCATGGAGTCGTATATTTTCTGGCTGCGAACAACCTTGTTGAGATTGGCAACATGGTATACAACAGTTGAATATTTTGGGGAAAGAATCTGAAGTTTCAGTTCTACGAAAAATATACCTTGCACGAACGGAAAGAAACAAGTACCAACACCTTAAAATCACTTTTGAAATATCTATAAACATAACACGATTAATTCATTTCACAGTTCTATTCAAAATATATCTTGTACGAACGAAAGTGACCAGACACGTTTACTCATTATACAAAATAACTCAGGTTTTCACACACATTCATGCACCAATAATACAGTGCTACACCCACACTGACAGCGAAGATAGTGCGTCTACTGCTGCACTCTTACGGCGATTTGGAGAACTGTTGGTAGTCGCGCCTTCCTGTGTTAAACTAATGGTATAGAGCAGGCAGTATAAGAGGATCGAGACGGCGATGCTTACGTTTTATGTAGTTCAGGAAATTGACTAAAGAGCGAGTAGGCAGTTAGCGATCGCCAGCAATATTCAGACCGCTACCGATGACCTGGTATTCCGTCACTATATAGGCAAATGTACTGTATAGGTTGCATGATCAATCAATCAATCAATCAATCAATCAATCAATCAATCAATCAATCAATCAATCAATCAATCAATCAATCAATCAATCAATCAATCAATCAATCAATCAATCAATCAATCAATCAATCAATCAATCAATCAATCAATCAATCAATCAATCAATCAATCAATCAATCAATCAATCAATCAATCAATCAATCAATCAATCAATCAATCAATCAATCAATCAATCAATCAATCAATCAATCAATCAATCAATCAATCAATCAATCAATCAATCCTGATCTGCATTTAGGACAGTCACCCAGGTGGCAGATTCCCTATCTGTTGTTTTCCTAGCCTTTTCTTAAATGATTGCAAAGAAATTGGAAATTAATTGAATATCTCTCTTGCTAAGTCATTCCAATCCCTAACTCCCCTTCCTATAAACGAATATTTGCCCCAATTAGTCCTCTGGAATTCCAACGTTATCTTCATATTGTGATCGTTCCTACTTTTAAAGACACCACTCAAACGTATTCGTCTACTGATGTCCTCCCACGCCATCTCTCCACTGACAGCTCGGAACATATCATTTAGTCGAGCAGCTCGTCTCCTTTCTCCCAAGTCTTCCCAGCCCAAACTTTGCAACATTTAAGTAACGCTGCTCTTTTGTCGGAAATCGCCCAGAACAAATCGAGCTGCTTTTCTTTGGATTTTTTCCAGTTCTTGAATCAAGTAATACTGGTGAGGATCCCATAGGACACTGGAACCATACTCGTTGGGGTCTTAACAGAGACTTATATGCCCTCTCCTTTACATCCTTACTACAACCCCTAAATACCCTCCTGTACCCTTTATTTAAAATCATTATTTTATGTGATTACCCCAATTAAGGTCTTTCCTTATATTAAGACCTAGGTATACCATGATCCCCAAAGGGAACTTTCACCACATCAACGCAGTAATTAAAACTGGGAGGACTTTTCCTATTTGTGAAACTCACAACCTGACATTTAAACCCGTTTATCATCATACCATTGTCTACTGTCCATCTCACAACACTATCGAGGTCATTTTGCAGTTGATCACCATCTTGTAACTTATTTATTACTCTGTACAGAATAACATCATTTGCAAAAAGCTTTATCTATGATTCCACTTCTTTTCACATTTTATCTACATATATATATAAAATAAGAGTTTTGTCTGTACATTGCTCAGAATTTAAAAAGGATGGTATTTGTGTATCAGTCGTGTCCACAGTAACAGGAAATGCACTTTTTAATTTTCCGTAATTTCTGTCTGTCTGTACATTCATCACGAGAAAACGGCTGAAGAGAATTTAATGAAAATCGGTATGCATAGTCGAGGAGTAGGTCGCTATAATCCAGGCTATAAATAATTTTATTCACGCTGAGTAAAATGGTAGTTTCGGGGAAAGCCTAAAATTTAATTCTCAAATATTTATGTTATTAATGGTCGCATCTTAATGAAAATCGGTATGCAAAGTCGGGGAATAAGTTGGTATAATCCAGGCTACAAATAATTGTAGGCCTATTCACGCTGAGTAAAATGGTAGTTTAGGGGAAGGCCTAAAATTTAATTCTCAAATATTCTTGTTCTTAGTGGTCCTATCTTAATAAAAATCGGAATGCAAACTCGGGAAATAAATCGCTATAATTTAAGCCATAAATAATTTTATTCACGCTGAGATTAAATGGTAATTGAAGGTGGAGACCTAAAATGTAATTCTCAAATATTTATGTTGTTAGTGATCGTATCGATAAATATTACATAACTAAAGTTAAATAGTTTTAAATTTCCGATCGTTTATATCTTATGCGTTGTTACCGTACCTGCTATGATCACAGAGATATTCATGAATTCGGATTTTTCTTACTAAGTCAATATCAGCGCCGAGACACGAGAAAATGGTAAACAAAATTTAATGAAAATCAGTATGTGAAGCCGGAGAAAAAGGAACTACAGTCTACGCTATAAATAATTTTATAAGGCGCCCTAATATCACAGAGTCGAAAGAAAACGAAATGTGAAGGCCTACAATATAGAAAGCTCATAAAACTGATCAACAATAGTATTACATTAACCAATGTTTGTGATGTGCATTATGTCTTCTGTTCAGTCACTATCAGTCACTACTGATCTGCATTTAGGGCAGTCGCCCAGGTGGCAGATTCCCTAACTGTTGTTTTCCTAGCCTTTTCTTAAATGATTCCAAAGAAATTGGAAATCTATTGAATATAACCCTTGGTAAGTTATTCCAATCCCTAACTCCCCTTCCTATAAACGAATATTTTCCCCAGTTTGTCCTCTTGAATTCCAACTTTATCTTCATATTGTGATCTTTCCTACTTTTAAAGACACCATCCAAACTTATTCGTCTACTGATGTCCTCCCACGCCATCTCTCCACTGACAGCTCGGAACATACCACTTAGTCGAGCAGCTCGTCTCCTTTCTTCCAAGTTTTCCCAGCCCGAACTTTGCAACATTTTTCTAACGCTACTCTTTTGTCGGAAATCGCCCAGAACAAATCGAGCTGCTTTTCTTTGGATTTTTTCCAGTTCCTGAATCCTGGTGAGGGCCCTATAGGACACTGGATCCATACTCTAGTTGGGGTCTCACCAGAGACAAATATGCTCTCTCCTTTACATCCTTAATACAACCCCTAAATACTCTCATAATCATGTGCAGAGATCTGTACCCTTTATTTGTGTTGTATACAAGGAACTTGGTATACAAGGCACAACATAGAAGTTTATTGCTTCAAGACATTTATACAATATGTACATGAAATAGAACGAAACTTTTCTTAAAGCTTGTTGAGTTGCACACGTTTAATGTTAATATAAGGTAGTAGGCTGAGGGCCTGAGTATAATTTACATAGGTACAAATGGAGATTCCTATATACATTCAATCTTGTCTTGATGAGACAGTCTGTTCAAATGAGAGAATGTTCTTGATAGTCGAAAACTATCGGTCATGTATAATAACAAGTGTAACTTGTAGAGAGAGTTCGTATTAGCAGAATGCTAACAGGAGGCGTATAACTTGCAAGGAACTTGCGTCTAGTGTTCATATATAGCAGAATGCTATTGTTGGAGTCGGAGCACTGTAGGGGACTTGAGTGAGTAGCAGAATGCTTGGATGGGTGCTCGACGTGGCTACGGGATGCAGGATGAATGAGACAATGTCCAGAGGTGAAACCTCACGGCCAATAATCAGTCCCCCTATTCAGAACACCTTTTTAAGAGGGTACATCCGTGTCTGACTCGCGGTGTAGTCTGGTCGTTGGACACTGTAGGAGTCCTGGAGAGGCGAGAAACGTTGCTCCTTTTATAGCGCTAGCTGACGTCACAGACGATCACGTCAGCGCACTGCAGTCTGCCTCGTGGTCTCTGGAAACATCCATGTGTCGGGCGGGCTGCGGAGATTGTAGGCGCGGAGGACACACACACAACAATTTACAATTCCATTTATGTGATTACCCCAATGAAGATCTTTCATTATATTAATACCTAGGTATTTACAATGATCCCCAAAGGGAACTTTCACCCCATCAACGCAGTAATTAAAACTGAAAGGACTTTTCCTATTTGTGAAACTCACAACCTGACTTTTATCCAAGTTTATCATCATACCATTGCCTACTGTCCATCTCACAACATTATCGAGGTCATTTTGCATTTGCTCACGATCTTCTAACTTATTTATTACTCTTTAGAGAATAACTTCATCTGCGAAAAGCTTTATCTCTGATTCAACTTCTTTACACATATTATGGATATATATAAGAAAACATAAAAGTCCAATAATACTGCCTTGAGGAATTCCCCTCTTAATTATTACAGGGACAGATAAAGCTTCGCCTACTCTAATTCTCTGAGTTGTATTTTCTAGGAACAGAGCCACCCATTCAGTCGCTGTTTTGTCCAGTCCAATTGCACTCATTTTTGCCAGTAGTCTCTCATGATCTACTCCATCAAATGCCTTAGATAGGTCAATCGCGATAAAGTCCAATTGACCTCCTGAATCCAGGATATCTGCTATATCTTTCTCGAATCCTGCAAGTTGATCTTCAGTGGAATAACCTTTCCTAAACCCAAACTGACTTCTATCAAACCAGTTATTAATTTCGCAAACATGTCTTATATAATCAGAAAGAATGCTTTCCCAAACCTTACATGCAATGCATGTCAAACTGCCTGGCCTGTAATTTTCAGCTTTATGTCTATCACCCTTTCCTTTATTCACAGGGGCTACTACAGCAACTCTCCATTCATTTGGTATAATTCCTTCATGCAAACAATAATCCAATAAGTACTTCAGATATGGTACTATATCCCAACCCATTGTCTTTAGTATATCTCCTGAAACCTTATCAATTCCTGTTTGTCCCCCAAGGGTAGTCGGGATTTTTATGAACGAAGTCAGGGTTGCAGATGTCTGTCAGTATATAATCCCGAACTACGATTCGAGACGTCAGTTTCTCTAATTATCATTTAATTATATATGTTAATATTCAGTTTATTCTTCAAGTATCAGCTTTAGCATTAACGAAGAGAATCTTTAGGACTTCGTTGTTAACATATTAGTTCTTCACAATTAGAATTGAGGAAAGGTTCAACCTATTCAATACTAAGTACTTAGTATTAGTTGAACCTTTCCTCCATTCTAATTGTGAATCTCAGTTCAATACGGGAAAATGAAGTTCTTAACTTATAATATTAGTTCTTGTTAACAATTTACTTTTTGTAAATACGGCAGTACAATTTCAAACCATTACCTACAATATTATTATTTTGGCTTCCACATTTTGAATTGGATTCCCAGAAATGAGATGAAGAATTATGTTATGCCATGTTGCTATTTCTCTTCGCTATTCTACTTCTTCAACAGTCTCTTTTCTTCGACACCATAAATAGCAATATTCCTCATCAAAGTGGTCGAGTTACAAACTGCGGTCAAAACACGACGTAAATCTGAGATATTCGAAATGGAAATTGAATGCACTATGGTACATTATTTGTGGAAAGTCACGTATCACGGTCTAGATTCCCGGAAAGGTGCAGTTCCTATAGGCCATGACTCATGAGTCACGTAAATATATAAGCTTGCTTTAATATTTTAATATTAGGTACCGGTACCTAAGTTACTGAGCTAAGTGAGCTTTAGATTCTGTCGTTCTATTCACATATCGAATTCATTTTTCAGCAAATCACAGAGTGGCATAATGGTGAATTCCTGGATATTGTTTGAGTGTAACTTTTTATATTCACGAAGAAAAGAAGAAAAGAAAGACAGAAAGAAAGAATACAAATTTTAATGTGGCTTTCATGTGCTCATTAACGCTGTGTAGGTGGTCAGAGGAAGCGATTTAAAGATGTAATCAAGGCTAACTTGAAGAAATGTAACATTGATGTTGATAACTGGGAGAACTTAGCCCTTGACCGTTCATCCTGGAGATCACTAGTCCATTACGGCACACTGTCTTTTGAAGAAAACCGCCGACGTACGGCGAATGACAAGAGGCAACGTAGGAAAGAAAAAGAAGTGCTGAGGAGACATAGAAATAACATGACTGCTCCACCTGGGACTACTTGTCATCACTGAGGCATTGGACTGTATAGTCACCTCCGAACGCATAGATGAAGAGGCATCCTGCCTGGAAGACAAACCTACTCGATTACGAGTGTTTGCTATCATCATCATCATCATCATCATCATCATCATCATCATAAACCAAACCAAATCAAATCAAATCAAATAAAAATAATTTTATTTGCCAATGAGGTGTCTACATCGGTGGCAGATGATACACAAAAAAACATTATCAAGCACTAAATATTAAATTAAAAAGTAAAGAAGATATTTCCCCAAAATACAGTACTATACAGTTTACATGAACAATTTTTCTATTAAACACACAGCTTATCCTTAATAAATATTTATGTTATTTACACAATTCTACTCACAATATCTTCTGTACCGGTACTTACATAATCAACTCATGTACAGTATGTGTAATCACTTCAAATATAACTACACAACTGCTAAATGATTTAAATTTACATTGCTTTCTCTTTACCTATATTGGTACCAGTACATAACATGCACAACGACCTGCTGCGTCTTAACCAGAGCCTCTTTTGCCACTGCTTTTCGGAGTTCCTGAAGGGCCTTCACAGCTACCGTAGCGGCCCTAGGGCCCTCGAATTCCCCACTGAACTTCACCCCTACCGGCAGTCCCTTACTTCGGCTGTCCAGTCTCCATAGATAAGGGGATGGAATTCATTTATTCACAAAAATCCTATATAATAATAATAATAATAATAATAATAATAATAATAATAATAATAATAATACTCGTATGGTCTCAGCTACCAAGTGCAGACTTTTTAACTTGACGCCATCTAAGCTGCTAACACGTCATTTTCGACGTTCCGCCATACCAGATAGCAGAGTAAACTAGATCTCTGTTTGGCGATCTGTGGAAGGGTTTTAATTTTTTTTTTGGTCAGACACCATATATGTCACTATATTTTTTACATGACGACATCGTACGACATGGAGTGTAGAGTGGACATTTTTCCGTCCTTGAAAAATCTTTCTATCTCTGCCGGGTTTGAACCCGTGATCTTGGGATCCAGAGGACGTAAATCTACTACTGATTCACACAGGGAGCTATGTATGTTATATAGTAAAAGCCAGCGGCAAGCAAAATTGTTTGCGTAAGTTTTCAGAGAAGCATAGCATCTCTCATTATAATATTCTATCATTGATTTATAATACTTTAGGAATAGCAGTTATGATAAATTTATTGAAATGCAGTGAAACATTATTCCGTACAATTGTATAGGTTGATAATTTAACCGCTTTTGTTAAGTCAAACAACACACTCTCAAAACATTACTTCATTTGTTTTGAAGGCTCGTAGTATCTTACGACGTGTTTTAACAGAAATTTCCTCTAAGTTCCTAATGAAGTTTCTAATCTCAAATTTATTTTTGTTTGATTTATACTTTCTACAGACATGGGATTATTTCCCTTAAACCTACCAAACTCTTTCATAACCAATGTTGTAACTGAGCGTCATTATGGCTTCATCAAGCTATTAATTCACAAACTTTTCAAGAACTTGGTCAGAGAGTTAGTGTGTGCTAATTTTACTTCATCCTATCTCCAAACCAGTCCACAAAGAAGTGGAGTTAAATCGATATCCTGAGGTAATGAAGGTTTCCTCATCATCAGGGAGTCTCTGCGGTATTCAGCACTTTGCCTGCGTTCTGAAGAAACGCTCGACATAGCGACACATTAAAAATAGGTAGTTAGTTGCGTTGTGTCAATATAAACTCAAAAGACTATCCTCTCTAGAGTTTCGGGCCGTGACGAAGCGAAACACAAAATCTACCAGGAAGTTTGTTCCTTTCTTTCCGTCATAAACAAAATGGGATTACCTGTTACCCAAGTTGAAATGCCTGCACACAATAGCTGAGGCCCTGCGATAATAATAATAATAATAATAATAATAATAATAATAATAATAATAATAATAATAATAATAATAATAATAATAATAATAATAATAATAAGGCAATATTCACAGAAAAATCCAAGGATACATTCCACAGAACTTATGTTTCAGGAAACAAGACGGAAAATTAGCGCTTATTAATTTAAAAAATCTGCCAAGAACTTGCACGATACTTCTCAGAACTTCTTAACTGCTTCGAATCCACTGAAAGATTTCTTGAAGAAGCATCCAGTTTCACTCATCTAGAATCACCTCCACCAAACCAGGAAGAAATTCAGAGTCACATTAAGCGACTAAAGAACAACAGAACCTCAGGAAAAGACGGGATTGTTGCAGAATTCCTTAAGAATCTTGGTCCAAATTTACTCAAAGAACTTACAGAAATCATACAGAAAATCTGGAAAAACGAAAAACTCCCCGAAGACTTGAAATGTGTCTTGATTTACCCACTTCACAAAAAAGGAGACAAAACTGATATCAACAACTAGAGGGGAATCTCCCTCCTTGAAGTCGGCTACAAAATTATCTCTGCATGCCAGTTGAAAAGAATACAAGAACAACTCGAGCATAAGATTGGTGAATATCAAGCTGGGTTCCGCCCTCACAAATCGTGCACTGAACAGATCTTCAACCTCTAAACCGCTCTAAAATTCAGGGCCCTCAGAAACCTCCCAATCATCCGTATCTTCGTTGATTTCAAGAAGGCTTATGATTCAATTGATCGTCAATATCTGTTCAACATCCTGAAAGAACAAAGACTAGACTCTAAAACGCCAAACTTGATCAAACAGGTCCTTACTGACACGAAGTCAAGAGTGAAATTCATGGGAGAAATCTCAGACGAATTACTGATAAAAACTGGTGTCCGGCAAGGAGATGGATTTTCACCCCTCCTCTTCAATCTCGTCGAATATACCTGGGCGAATATCTCCTTCCAGAAAACTGAATTTTTCTGTTCAAAACTAGACATCTATAGTCTCAATACAAAATACGGATAAATCAACAGAGTCCCTCACTTCAAATACCTGGGCGAAATCCTCGATCCAACCGGACAAGAAAAAATAGCCCAAAACAACGGTGTCCATAAACTCAAAGAGCATATGGGAGAACAAGAGAAATCTACAACAAAAAATATATGTCTCTTCAGGTTAATATTAAACATTACAATACTGTAATCAAACCTGAGGCGTTGTATGCAGGGGAAACTCTAACGCTTCATAAATAGGGCGAGCTCGGAAACATCCTAAAAGAAGAGCGAACAATCATCAGGAAAATTTTAGAACCAAGACACACGGAAGAAGGTACCGCCTCCAATCCAGGAAATCCACAGAAACATTATCTAATATTGCGGCAGACCTCAGGAAAAGAAGGCTAACATTTTATGGACATGTTAAGAGGTTTCCAGAAACCAGACTAACCCACCAAATTCTTGAAGGAGTTGATAAACTCAAGAATTTCCCTTGGACACAACATACAAAAGCGGATGTGAAGAACGTACACATTCAACCTGAAGAAATTTTGAATCGAAATATATATAGAAAGAAAATTGACAAGTGGGAAGTTACTCCAGAGAATAAAGTACCAAAAAGAGCAGCTACCAAGTTGACGGAAGAAAGGAAGTGGATCTTCAGTCAACAGATGAAAGCATCCTGGATCCTCCGCAAACGAAATCATAAATAAAGCTTCGTGTCTTCCGAAAGGGACCATTCACGAATAATAATAATAATAATAATAATAATAATAATAATAATAATAATAATAATAATAATAATAATAATAATAATAATAATAATAATAATAATAATAATAATAATAATAATAATAATCATCATCATCAAAAGGCCCCGGTGGATTTGAACTTTGGAGCGTGAGTTTGCGACCACGGGGCCCTTGGAAGAGACCTGGCAATGCTTCCACTTACTTGTGCTAGGCTTCTCACTTTCATCTATTCTATCCGACCTCCCTTGGTCAACTCTTGTTCTTTTATGACGTTGACGGTATTAGAGCAGTCGAGTCTTTCTTTTGGCCGATACCTTCATTTTTCGAAGTGTCGGATCCACTCGATTTTTCTGTCTAATTAGTGTTATATAGAGGATGGTTTTTAGTTGTACTTCCTTTTAAAACAATAATCACCACCACCACCCCCACAGGGGCTCTTAACTTGGTAGCGGGTGTTGGCGATCACAGAGCCGTTAGCAGAACCCTTAGCAGATTACTGGCATTGCTTCCCCGTATGCCAGCCTCTCACTTTCATCTATCTTATCCGACCTCTCTTAGTCATCCCCCTGTGGGGGAGGGCGGTAGAATAACACCCACGGTAACCCCTGCCCGTCGTAAGAGGTGACTAAAAGGGCCCCGGGGGCTCTCAACTTGGGGGCGTGGGTTGGCGACCACGGGGCCCTTAGCTGAGTTCTGACATTGCTTCCACTTACTTGTGCCAGGCACCTCACTTTCATCTATCCTATCCGACCTCCCTTGGTCAACACTTGTTGTTATCCGACCCCGATGGTATTAGGTTTCCGAGACCTAGGGAGACTTTGATTTTCACGTCCTTCTTGGCTCTTGTCTTCCTCTGGTCGTTACCTTCATTTTTCGAAGTGTCAGATCCTTTTCATTTTTCCCCTCTGATTTGTCTTATATAGAGGACGGTTGCCCAGTTGTACTTCAAAACAATAATCACCACCACTAGGGACACCAAGACCTTGACGTCGGTTTGGGGGCTTATGTGCTTGATGATTTTGAGGGCTGTGCCAGCTCATGTTTACCAATACTGGGTTGGCCTCGGTGTACGGCCAGACTAACAATTTGCCCCCCGAGTTGCCTGAGAGGTGTCTGTGCTCTTTATTCTGCATTACTATTTCTACCCTACTATTATCAGCTTCGTAAATTTCATTGCTCTTCCGGTCTAGTGAACCTCTCTGCCTCGGGTAGTTAAGTTCTATGGAGGTGTAAACCTCCCCCAATTACAAGTTTTGGGATGTGGCGAAGTGATGCATGGCTACTGGGAGAATAGTTCTTAGGAACTCCCTCCAGATACCGGGCGCCCTCTGGTGTATATAGCCTCGCCTTTGGTACGTCAGGGCCCTTCCGAAGGACGACCTTCTTATCTAGGGTACTCGTGAGATCAAAAATGGAACCTTCTTCTTTTTAATTTCCAAGGATTGCACACTTCAATAAACAGCGTCCTTGAAACGAACTAAAAGAAAGCGATATACTCCAGTACTTGTAGATTATCTACGTGACGAACGTCTGCCTCGATTCCTGGTTGCTTCTAGGGTCGATGGTAAAAGTATTTTAGACGAATGTCCTTTAATGATTAGCAATTCGATCGAAAAAACTGTTGGTGGCGAAGTCGACGAGATGCTCAAGCTTCGCGATGGATCCGTACTAATAAAGACATCACCGGCTGAACAGTCCAGACGACTACTTAAAGCCAAATTATTCGGAAAGGTAAAGGTCAAAATCGAGAAGCACCCAACCCTGAACTCCTGCAAGGGAATTGTATTTAAAAAGTGATTTGGTTAAGTCTTTCGATGATACCATGGTCAGATACCTAGAACGTCGTGTGTAACCGCCGTGAAGAGGTTGAAGAGGCGCATGGGTGAGAAGCTGCTTGATACGGGCACTTTCATCCATACCCTCGACGCCGAGACCGTGCCTGAAAGGATAAAAGTATCTATGTACCGACTGACTGTTCGTCCGTATATTCCAACACCAATGAGTTGCTATAAGTGCCAAAAGTTTCGCCACTGCTCATTGAGATATCAACGTTCGGTGACCTGTAAAATGTGTGTGAAGTGGGAGCATGCTGGGGTTGACTGTACACCATCAACTGTGTGTGGCAACTGTCCAGGTGTGCACGCTCCTGTCTCCAAGCAGTGTCCCACATTCAAGCAGGAGAAGGAGATCCAGGAGATAAAAACTCTGGATAAGGTATTTTATCCAGACGCCCGGAGAAAATTCAAACCATTGGCTGCTCCCGGAGTTATCGATCTCTTTTGCTGAGATGTTCACGAACGTGCAGATCACTCAATAGAGTTTTATGCCATCTATCTATAGAGAGCTAGCATCTACAAGTCTCAGCTACCAACAACAGCAACAAGTACTGAAGGAAACTGGTGATCCTGGGAAGCTTTTGGAAACACCTGGGAATAAAAACCGTGGGTCATTGCCGACGTTGTCTGGGAAGTCCTCCTGCAACAGGGCGGGGAGAAACACTTCCCCAAATAAAGATGTTAAGTCCAGTCCTCCTTCCAATGACCAGATCAAAATTGAGGAGAAGGGGAAGCCACAGAGCTCCCCTAAGAAATTGGAGAAGTCTTCTCCAACTCACTCGAGGGTCACATGATCCCGGAAAAAGTCCGGCAAGCCATCTGCCGGTTTTCCTCCCAAAAGGCAGAAGCGATGGGCAAGGGCGCAAGGTCCCGACGCCCTCTTGCTCGATCACTTTCTAGGAAACCCAGTTCTCCCAGGAAGAAGGCCAACTGTTCCCGATCAGTGAGTTCACCGTCCGCGGAGTTCCCAGTCACCGCGTCTCCCCCTTCTGAGAAAAGCATGGAGACTGAACCACTCATTGTCGTGGATGGTGATGATGACCCAAAAAAGACACCGACAAAGACGATGGAACCTGGCAGGTAGTTGACCAAACGAAGGTAAAGAAATTGCTCTAAATTCGAAGCGCTACCTATGCACGCAATGACACTATTGCAGTTCACTGCCGCCTAGCTGAGATACATCATTGATATCCGTCTTTGAAGCCTCCATAGTGGTCTGCAGGAATCTCGTTTGAGACCTGGACAGGACACGACTACGAGAGGATATTGTCTTTACTCTAAAGACAGAGTAGCTGTGGATGGCGCGGCGATTGGGGAATTTGTAACCTAGTTCGCTCCGACACTTTCACCGACGAATTACCGCTTCGTACTCAGCTAGATGCAGTTGCAGTTCGCGCTCCGTTGCCAGTAATGACAACGGTGTGCAACGAGTACATTCCACCGGACTATGATCTCCAAATGTATGAACTACAAGAACTGATCGCTCAGTTACATCCTCCTTTTCTTCTCTCTGAGGGTGGGGGCGGTAGAATAATACCCATGGTATCCCCTGACTGTCGTAAGAGGCGACTAAAAGGAGCCCCAGGGGCTAAGCAATTTGAAGCGTAGATTGGCGACCACGGGCCGTTAGCTAAGTCCTGGCATTGCTTCCACTTACATGTGCAAGACTCCTCACTTTCATCTATCCTATCTGACCTTCCTTGGTCAACTCTTGTTCTTTTCCGACCCCGACGCTACTAGGCTTCCGAGGGCTAGGGAGTCTTTTATTTCCACGCCCTTCGTGGCCCTTGTCTTTCTGTGGTCGATACCTTCATTTTTCGGAGTGTCGGATCCCTTCAATTTTTTCCCTCTGGTTAGTGTTATATAGAGGATGGTTGCCTAGCTGTACTTCCTCTTAAAACAATAATCACCACCACCACCTTTGTGTGCTTAACACAGGGGAACTGACACATTTCAGCAGAGCATATGGCACATTTTCACACCTGGATGTCACTACGTGCAGACATGCGCTAGTTTCCCTGTACCGGTGGAAAGTACACGATGACCTCTGTGATAGTGACCACTTCCCGATAATTCCAACTCTCTTAAATCAAAGAGAGTCCGAAGTACCCAAGCGCTGGTTACTTCGGCGGACAAATTGGCCAAAATTTTCCAAACGCGCAGTGAGGGCCGATGATATGCTGGAGTCTGTTGACGACCACGTTTCTTCCATTATTACTGGAATTCTAGCTGCTGCAGAGGAAACAATTCCTTCTTCGTCCGGTATTCCTCGCCGGAAACAGGTCCCATGATGGACGGACGAAATAGCAGCAGGTATACCTGATCGCCGACGGGCTTTTTAGCATTATCGTCGGAATCCTTCGATGGCTAATCATATCACATTTAAGCGTCTATGTGCGAAGGTCCTTTTTTGATTCGAGAAAGTAAGAAAGCTACGTGGGAAAAGCACATACTCCGTCATCACAATTGTGGAAAAAACTCCGCCGTATTGTTGGAGTTCACAACCTGTCCTCAGTCCCAGAATCTACATTAATGAAGATATAGTTACGATATAGATATAGTCATTGCAGACCACCTCTCGTCACATTACGCTGATACATCCAACTCTAGGAGATACGACGTTGCATTTCTACCAATTAAGAACGAAGCAGAGGCACGCCATCTCTCTTTCGCCTCTAGTGCTTCGCATACCTACAACGTGCCTTTCACGAAGTGGGAGTTGCGGAGTTCACTCGCGCTATGCAGGGACATGGCTCTTGGACCGGACAAAATCCACAATCAAATGATGAAACATTTGAGTGACAGATGTCTCAAGGATATCGTGGTGTGAGGGTGTGTTTCCATCTCAATGGCGTGAGGGAGTTGTGATACCAATTCCCAAGCCTGGTGAAAATCCAAAACTTCTGGATAGTTGTAGGCCAATACGCCTTACAAATGTCATTTGTAAGTTATTTGATAGTAAGGTTAACCGGCGTCTTGTGTGGGCCATGGAAAAGGAAGGTCTCTTGTCTAACTACCAGTGTGGTTTTCGCTCTCATCGATCTGCCACTGATCATCTGGTCAGACTGGAGAGCGCCATTCAGGAGGCATTTCTCCGGAAGGAACACCTGGTCGCCGTGTTTTTTTAACCTGGAGAAAGCTTACGATACTACTTGGCGATATGGGATTCTCTCCACACTACACCAGTGGGGTTTTCGGGGAAATTTGCCAATGTTTATTGAGAACTTCATGTCACTCCGGCTCTTTCAAGTCTGAGTAGGGAATGCATTTTCTCAATATTGCGTTCAGGAAAATGGAGTACCTCCGGGATCGGTACTGAGCGTCACGCTGTTCGCAGTCGCCATCAACGTCATAGTTGCCGCTGCTGGGCCCGCAGTCGTTCCATCGCTGTATGCAGACGATTTAGCACTACATTACAGCTCCGGAAGGGTGGCGTTTGCTGAGAGACAGCTACAGCAAGTTATTAATCGAATCAACAGACGAGTCCTGCAAGATGGTCAGCGGTTAAAACCTTAGTAGTACACTTCTGTCGACGTCGGCTTGTGAATCCTGAACCAGAGCTCCGTTTGCGAAACAGTGTCTTACCAGCGGTAGACACCTGCAGATTCCTGGTTCCCCATTTTGATAATAGACCAACGAGGCAGCTCCACATCTGTCAGCCGAAGGTTGTGTGCATGAAGGGACTTAACATGCCTAAGTTTCTCAGCGGCACTTCGTGGGGGCTGATCGTGCGGTGCTGCTACACTTCTACATGGCAACGGTCCTCTCCCGAATGGTTTATGGTAGTGAAGCTTATGGCTGAGCATCAACATCTTCGCTGAGTCTTTTGAACAGTGTTCAGCATAGTGGAGTTAGGTTGGCAAAGGAAGATTTCCGTACTAGCCCCATTCTCAGCCTACTCGCTGAAGTGGAAGTTCCATCATTACGAATAAGGAAGCAGCAGTTACTCCTCACGTACGTTGCCAAAATTCATGAAATGCCGCTACATCTAAGCTATCAATGCATCTTTAATACCCAATACCACCAGAGGTACCAAGACCGGCTGAATGTCACACTGCCGCTCGGGTTTCGATTTGATATCTTGATATAGATATCGATTGGTGTCTTGAACAGACTTTTAGCGAGGTACCTCCGTGGTTAGTTCCGCGGACCCAAAGTGAACACGGATTGCTCCGTTTGTCGGAGGTATTTCCAGGATTTCGTTCACCAGTATACGGCCGCGAGACATACATTCACGGATGGTTCTAAATTCTGAGAAAATATTGGTTGCTCTTTCGTCACCGTTGATATAAGCATGACGATCTCGCTTCTTATTGTATGTAGCGTATATACTGCAGAGCTTTACGCCATCTTAGAAGCTCTGCAGTTTGCACTGGGTGATGAAAGGAGCTACTTTCTTATGTGTGCCGACTCGTTAAGCTCTCTGCAGTCTATCGAAGCCTGTTTCTTGCAACACCCCCTGCTGCAGCAGATTCATGACCTTCTAGCCAGGTTAAGTGATGCTGGCACCAGAATCACTTTCGTATGGCTTCCAAGCCACGTTGGGATTGCGGGAAACGAACTTGCGGAAGAAGCTGCAAAGAAAGCGGTAATTTTACCTCCAAGACCTGTCAATGTACCTGCTAACGATATTCTCAGCTACGTCGAACTATCTTGGCGTCCTGGGAATCGGAGTGGCTAGCTATCCAAACTCCCAACAAGCTGAGAGAAATTGAGAAGATAACTACCGTGTGACGGTCCTCTTTCCGGCCCTCACGGAGAGAGGCCATAGTATTTTGTAGACTGGGGATAACGTTCTACGCACTCTTATCTCCTAAAGAGGAAAGAACCCTCAGTGTGTTCTTGTCGTGCCGATTTCTCTGTGGCCCACATCCTCACAGAATACACCGATCTCTCTGGCCTAATACGCAGCTTCGGCCTGCAGGAAACACTCGAACATATATTAGCCGATAACGCGACTACTGCTGATCTCGTCATCCGCTTTATGTCCGACTGTGGAATAATCAAGGGTATGCAAATTGCAAGTGTTCTGTTAGTCAAGGAACTCACGTTCCCTTTTGATTCGTTAGTGATTTTTGGGCTTAATGCAATATTTGTTTGTTTTATTTTGTACTTCGTTTCCAAATCCCTCATTGAATAAATAGTTTTGTTTTATTTTTAAAGGAGGACGATTACCTGGTTGTACTTCCGCTTAAAATAAAAAATTACCAACACCACCACTCCTAAATTTAACATTAAGAGTTGAATAAGGTACTTCGTATTTTTCAGATGCCCTTCTAATGCATAATTTGCCATTTCGTACTGCTTTAATGGCATTTTTCATGTATTGTGAATTATACCTATATCTTCCCCCTGTGGGTGGAGGCAGTAGAATAACACCCACGGTATCCCCTGCCTGTCGTAAAAGGCGACTAAAGGGGGCCCAGGGGCTCTGAACTTTGGAGCGTGGGTTGGCGACCACGGGGGCTCTTAGCTGAGTCCTGGCATTGCTTCCACTTACTTGTGCCAGGCTATTCACTTTCACCTGTCCTATCCGACCTCTCTTGGTCAACTCTTGTTCTTTTCTGACCGCGACGCTATTAGGTTTGCGAGGGCTAGGGAGTCTTTCATTTTCACGCCCTTCGTGGCCCTTGTCTTCCTTTGGCCGATATCTTCATTTTTCGAAGTGTCGGACCCCTTCCATTTTTCCCTCTGATTAGTGTTATATGGAGGATGGTTGCCTAGTTGCACTTCCTCTTAAAACAATAATCATCACCACCACCATACCTATATCTATGCGATGACCTGGATAACTTCTTATACACTGTTCGCATGATCAGTGTTACCCAATAAAATCACAAAATGTTACGCTTGGTGTTATGTTACCTCATTTACCTCCGAGGTTAGTTCCACGACCAGATATTCGGCTAGGTCTATTCCGTGGACCCAGGTTAAACACGGATGCCTCTGTTCATTGGTGGTATTTCCAGGACTTCGTTCACCAGTATCCGTCCGCGAGACATGTTCTTACGGATGGTTCTGAGATAGGAGAAAATGTAGTTTGCTCTTTCGTCACCGATAATGTAAGCATGAACTTCTCGCTTCCTAGTGCCTGTGGCGTGTATACTGCGGAGCTTTTCCCCATCTAAGAAGCTCTGCAGTTTGCACTGGATGATGAAAAAGCCCACTTTCTCATGTGTATCGACTCGTTAGGTTCTATGCAGTCTATTGACACCTGTTTCTTGCAACACCAACTAGTGCAGCAGATACATGACCTAGAAAGGTTGTGTGATGTTGGCACAAGGATCACTTTCGCGTGGCTTCCAAGCCACGTTGAATTTGCGTGAATTAAACTTGCGAATGAAGCTGCAAAGGAAGCGGTACTTTAACCTCCAAGAGTTGTGAATGTACCTATTAGGGATATTTGTTTTCAGCTACGTCGAAACATCTTGGCATCCTGCGGACCGGAGTGACTAGCCGTCCAAACTCCCATCAAGCTATGAGCAATTAAGAAGACAACTGCCGTGTAGCGGTCCTCTTGCAGGCTTTCACGGACGGAGGCCGTAGTTTTGTGTAGGCTGAGGATAGTTCATGGAAGATCTACGTGCTCTTACCTCCTAATGAGGGAAGAATCCCCAATATGGTCTTGTGGGGCCGACTTCAGCTTGGCCAACATCCTCACAGAGTGCGCCGATCTCTCTGGCGTAAGACGGAACCTCGGCCTGCAGAAGACACTGGAATTCATATTAGCCGATAACGCGACAACTGTTGATGCCACCATTCTCTTTAAGTCTGAGAATGGGCTAATCAAGAACATGTAAATTTCAAGTGTTTTGTTACTCACGTACGTTCCCTTTGTTACCTTTTCAGCTTAATACAATAACTTTTGTTGTATATTGTAATTCATTGCGAAATTCCTTCGTTGAATAAATAATGTTGTTACATACCAATTTCTTTTCCATCTAATATTTTTCAGAGAGGATGGTTTCCTATTTGTACTTCCTCTTAAAATAAACATCACCACTACCACCATTTTGATGTTTCTCGGGTGAATCTAAACAGCAATGCAATCCAATAAAATCTTACTCGCAACGTGTGTAGGAGGGCATATTTTACCTAGAATTCCGTATACAAGGTATTCCGTAGCGAAGCACCGGTACAATAGCTAGTAAAGTGTATATTCTTAATCAGATTCCTAACTACAGTATATTTTTTATGTCGAGAACAAACACAGATGCATACAAAACCTCTCCAATATAGAACATTATGATTTAGGATAATCAAGTGCACCATTCTGATATACAGTAGCTCACATTATTAAACGTTCACCGATCAGGCAGGGATATATTAAAGCAAACTATATACTTCTTTCACATTATGTAGTGTGGAAAAGAAATACTTACATTGCACGACCATCAGTATACAAAATACACTGACTGACAGAGCAAATGCAACACCAAGAAGGAGTGGTCAGAACTTTATGCCAATTGCAGGGTAGACTGACGTCACTGAGGTATGCTCATGATGTGAAATGCGCCGCTGTGCTGCGCACGTAGCGAACGATAAATGGGACACGGCGTTGGCGAATGGCCCACTTCGTACCGTGATTTCTCAGCCGACAGTCATTGTAGAACGTGTTGTCGTGTGCCACAGGACACGTGTATAGCTAAGAATGCCAGGCCGCCGTCAACGGAGGCATTTCCAGCAGACAGACGACTTTACGAGGGGTATGGTGATCGGGCTGAGAAGGGCAGGTTGGTCGCTTCGTCAAATCGCAGCCGATACCCATAGGGATGTGTCCACGGTGCAGCGCCTGTGGCGAAGATGGTTGGCGCAGGGACATGTGGCACGTGCGAGGGGTCCAGGCGCAGCCCGAGTGACGTCAGCACGCGAGGATCGGCGCATCCGCCGCCAAGCGGTGGCAGCCCCGCACGCCACGTCAACCGCCATTCTTCAGCATGTGCAAGACACCCTGGCTGTTCCAATATCGACCAGAACAATTTCCCGTCCCGTCGATTGGTTGAAGGAGGCCTGCACTCCCGGCGTCCGCTCAGAAGACTACCATTGACTCCACAGCATAGACGTGCACGCCTGGCATGGTGCCGGGCTAGAGCGACTTGGATGAGGGAATGGCGGAACGTCGTGTTCTCCGATGAGTCACGCTTCTGTTCTGTCAGTGATAGTCACCGCAGACGAGTGTGGCGTCGGCGTGGAGAAAGGTCAAATCCGGCAGTAACTGTGGAGCGCCCTACCGCTAGACAACGCGGCATCATGGTTTGGGGCGCTATTGCGTATGATTCCACGTCACCTCTAGTGCGTATTCAAGGCACGTTAAATGCCCACCGCTACGTGCAGCATTTGCTGCGGCCGGTGGCACTCCCGTACCTTCAGGGGCTGCCCAATGCTCTGTTTCAGCAGGATAATGCCCGCCCACACACTGCTCGCATCTCCCAACAGGCTCTACGAGGTGTACAGATGCTTCCGTGGCCAGCGTACTCTCCGGATCTCTCACCAATCGAACACGTGTGGGATCTCATTGGACGCCGTTTGCAAACTCTGCCCCAGCCTCGTACGGACGACCAACTGTGGCAAATGGTTGACAGAGAATGGAGAACCATTCCTCAGGACACCATCCGCACTCTTATTGACTCTGTACCTCGACGTGTTTCTGCGTGCATCGCCGCTCGCGGTGGTCCTACATCCTACTGAGTCGATGCCGTGCGCATTGTGTAACCTGCATATCGGTTTGAAATAAACATCAATTATTCTTCCGTGCCGTCTGTGTTTTTTCCCCAACTTTCATCCCTTTCGAACCACTCCTTCTTGGTGTTGCATTTGCTCTGTCAGTCAGTGTATAATAACTGTTCAACTCATATACTCACTGGCTATACAAAAACAAATGAAAATGTTTTCTATCGGTCACACAAAATTGAACGTACACAAAAAAATAGAGTGTATAATAATATAATTTCAGCAGATGTCCACATATTCAATACTTGGTTACACGTCCTTTAGATCGCAGCACTACTTCCAGTCTGTTTGGCATCGAGTGCACGAGTTTCTTCGTAAACGACGGTGACATTTTGCTCCATTCCTCCTGCAGGACCCTCTTGAGTTGTTCCTTGATGGTCACTTTATGTGCTTGCACTTTTTCTCTCCAAGTGCCACCACAAAATCTCAATTGGATTCAGGTCCGGTGATTGTGGGGATGTTTCCAGTCTTTTCGGTACGTTATATAACAACCGTAACCGAACCTTGTGAGCGGTGTGCTTGGGGTCGTTATCCTGCTGGAAATAATAAGAGACACCCAGTCCCAGTCTGGCTGCACTTTGTTTGACGTTCTTTTCAGTATGGAAATGTAAACAAACTGGTCCATTTTCGTGTCAATAAAGTGCAGATTACCCACTCCAGAGGCAGACATGCAACCCCATGCCATTACCAAACCACCACCATGTTTCACTGTCTGACGTACCTTGCCTTCTTCATAGGCTGCATTAGGTTGCCGCCACACGAACCGACGGCCATCTGATCCGCAGATGTTAAATTTACTCTCATCGCAAAAGGCACAGAGTTCTAGAAGTTGTCTGAACATTTTCTGTATTCTTTAGCGAACCCTAATCGTTTCCGGCGGTTCATGTCACTAATCCATGGCTTCTTCCTTGACACTCGTCCATGGAAGTTTGCCGATCTTAGTGTCCTTCTAACGGTTTCACATGATACCGATCGATTAATCATGGACACTACCTCAGATGTCAGTTTGGGGATACTTGCATGTGGGTCTTTGTGGAGTTGTCGGATGATGATACGTTTGTTTCTGTCCTGTAACATTGGTTTTCGTCCTTTTCCTACTTTATTGTGTACCCTACCTTCGCGTTTATATCTGTCGACAATACCTTGGATTGTTGATCGCGGTCTTCCTATTGCATGTGAAATTTTGGCTTAATATCTACCCTCCTTCGTCCATTTCACTATAAAGTGCCGTTCTTGTATAGACGTTTCTTTTCTTCGACCCATTATCACCTGATGTTGACTAAACGTACACTGAGTAGTATCTGTAGCGTCCAACACGTTCCTAGGAAAGCAATCTGTCGTGTATGTTCCATTTTGTGGTGTATAGGGCAGCGATGTTTATATGCAGGATGGATCATGGACAGAGGAATGGGATTTCTGTTGAGACAGATAGTACGACAGAGCTTACTAATCGATTTCCTGGTACGTTACTAATACGCCACTTGTCAAGCTTGGCCGTTATCTTTGATAGTATGTACTGTTTACTTCCAGGTGTAAACCCAATTCTGTGAGCCTCTGTAGATATTTTCAACGTTTGCTACATCCTGTGGTAGACTGTTACAGACTCTCTTGTAAAATAAAAAACACTCGAAATTAAATCGATTGACTCCAAATAATATTTACATCATTACTTTTTCTCTCCTGTAATTAAATTTGTTATTGACATTATCCTGCCTGCTATCATTTCTTGATGGATACAGTATTTTTGTATCCATCCCTTGGCACAGGCCAGAGCAAAGTATATCTTCCACCGATGTTCCAGTCTCGTCCATGGAAGCTGCTGGGGTATGGGTGATGCGGAGTACTGACATTCAAAGCACAATCAGTGCGTCTGAGTGTTGTGAAAGATGTTGCTCATAGGGTTAGTTGTGCTACAACAGCACTGTCTGGCCTAGTGAAGAAAGCAATGGCAAACTACCTCACTCCTCATCTTTTAAAATTTATTTATGTCTCATGCCTCATTTTGGGGCTGCCACGTTTTTTTTCTGGTTTTCCTATAACTGCATAGTCTCTAGTGGTGCTATTCGAGGATCCAACCAGCCTCTGGGCTGATGACGTAACAGACAGACATATATATTATTATTTCATATTGTCTAATTTACTGTATTATTTATCAGTATTAGTATAGTGGGGAGCATTGCTACTGAGAAAAAGTCTTATCGCGTTTCCATGATGAGTCTGAATCTAAGAATTTCTTGTATACATGTTTTTAGAACCTCTTGCACTTTTAATATTGCTAAATTTGGGTATGAGTGGAGAAAGATACTATGTTATCCTACTTTTCGGAACTCCCTCGTCGAGCCTTGATATATCTTCCTGTTTTTGGTGGCCTTAGAGCAGAGAATGTAAAAGGTAATTCCTCTCTTCTTCATTTCTCAGAATGATCCCATTCCTTTGATGGCTGGTAGGACGACGTTGCTTATTATAACTTAACCCACCACTCATCACCGTTCGCTTGTTCCCCAAGGAGGCTATACAAGTGGAAACACTTTAATCGCACCAAATTACACATAGCATACTTCAATAAAACCACAATTCTCTCCTATTCAGCCTCGTCTTCTACTTTGAATTACTCTTTGATATATCTCTCTCTACGGCTTCTTATTCCAAAGACCGAGTGCGTGAATGACTCTCTGATTTCAGAAGAGTAACCTTCAGGAAATGGATTTATAGATATAATCATTATGGAGCTCTGTTGATTTGTACTTGTTTATCCATTTTTCATGTAAAATATGACTTTTTTACATTAAAGGTGATGATTTATTTAGTGGGGTTAAGGGGGCGGTTACGGCGTGCCCCGTATGGCCGGAAAGGCGTAGGTCCGATATCATGGGCGCCCATATGCCAGTTTTCAGCGGGGGAGGGGGCTAGACCTGGGGGTATTTTTAATGTTTGGAAGATTGATGGCGACTTTATTCCGCGGTAGAATAACACCCAAGGTATCCCCTGCCTGTTAGTGGCGGGCGGTATTACCACTTCCACGTACTGCAGATTTTTAAACCATTACAATTTTCCTTTTCCTGAGAGCTAAAGGATGTCCGCACCCCCTCTCCTGGCCCCGGGCATGGGCGCCCTTGGTCCGATTATTCGCCAGAAATTCGAAAACATTAAGAAATTATATTTCCACTTCTGGAGTGGCACATGGCCCTGAGGTTCACTCAGCGTGCAACAAAAATTAGAACCAGGTTAATTCCTGGGAGCAAAGGTGGCGAGGCATAGGCCCAACAACTGTATCCCACTGTGGTGAGGTTACGGGATGGGGAGGCTTTTACCTTCCTTTCCACCAACGACATCCATTTCCTTTATGGAAATGACTGTGCTTTTCCTCTGATGATTTATTTCCTACTAGTTGTGCATCACCTTACAATGTCCTGGGCGGGGGTGGTAGAATAACATCCACGCTATCCCCTGCCTGTCGTAGGAGGTGACTAAAAGGGACCCCAGGGGCTCCTAACTTAGGAGCGTTGACTGGTGACCACAGGGTACTTAGCTGAGTCCAGGCATTGCTTCTACTTACTTGTGCCAGACACCTCACTTTCATCTATCCAAACTGACCTACTTTGGGAAACTCTTGTTTTCTCTTTTACCCCGACGGTAGTAGGTCACGAGGCCTACGGAGGCTTAATTTTTCACGCCCTTGGTGGCTCGTCGTAAGAGGCGACTGAAAAGGGCCCCAGGATTTCTTAACTTCGGAGTGTGGGTTGGTGACCACGGGGACCTTAGCTGCGTCCTGGCATTGCTTCCACTTACTTGTGCCAGCCTCCTCACTTTCATCTATCCTATCCAACATCCCTTGGTCAATTCTTGTTCTTTTCCGACCTTGACGATATTAGAGCACTCGAGGCCTGGGGAGTCTTTCATTTTCACGCACTTCTTTGACCGATGATTTCATTTATTGAAGTGTCGGATCCCTTCCATTTTTCCTCTCTGATTAGTGTTATATCGAGGACGGTTGCCTAGTTGTACTTCCTCTTAAAACAACAATCACCACCACGACTGCAAGAGCTAGGAATTCTTTTATTTTTGATGGCCTTCGTGGCCCATGTCTTTCCTTGGCAGATATTTTCATTTTTAGAAAGGACGGACCTCTTCCATTTTTTCCTCCGATTATTATTAATACAGAATGTTTGACCAGTTGTACTTCCTCTTAAAATGCTTCCAATTATTTGTACCAGGCTCCTCACTTTCATCTATCCTGTCCGATTTCTCTCGGTCAACTGTTTTACTTTTCCGACCCCGACGGTAGTAGGTTTGCGAAACCTAGGAAATCTTTCATTTTCACGCCCTTCGTGGCCCTTGTCTTACTTTGACCGATACTTTCATTTTTTCGAAGTGTCGGATCCCTTCCATTTTCTCTCTCTGATTAATGTTATAGAGAGGATGGTCACCTAATTGTACTTCCTCTTAAAACAATAATCACCACCACCACATATGGAAAATTTTAGAAAATCTGCAGAGGTTTCCTTCCTTAGTACAGGGATCATGTTCATATATTGTCTTAAGGAGAACACCTGCATTAATTTCTGAGAAACGTTGGCATTCACTTGTGTTTAGAACTTACCCAAGACATTGCTGTTTAAGTCAAGAAGGAAAATGTTAAATATTTTGCCAAATATAGGAATAACTTGCCTAATCACTGACATCATCCGAGTTAAATAGCTAAAGTCTGTAAAAATATAAGATCAGCCAGTTTTACAAGTTCACCACCTCATTGATTATGATATAATGGTTGACTACTCTGAATTCTCTGTATCCTCACTGCATGGGATGCTTAAACTACATACCCACCTTCATCCAAGTTCCCAGCAGGAAAAATAATGTTCTGTACAAAATTATCACAAACGAAGTTACATTCTGAAAGAATGCCCAGTTACCGGTACACTGGCGCTGTGTATCTGTGTAATGAAAAACCCAACAGTATGCACAGATATGCTCAGCACACTCCCACGGTAGATATGAAAGACTATAAAAATGTAAGATCAGTCAGTTTTATTTTAATATTTGACTACTCTACATTCTCTCTAGTATCCTTACTGTCTGAAATACTTAAACTACGCACCGACTTTCAACAGATAGCTCTTCTTGGGGTTGCTCGTCTTCGTTTCCGTGTTGAGAAAGAAGAGAAAATTTCTACACAAAATTACCACAAATGAAATGACCGTCTTTAGAGAATGCCCAGTTATCGGTGCAATGGCGCTGTGCACTGTCGGCAGCCCTGAAACTAGTTTTCCGTGGTTTCCCATTTTCACACCAGGCAAATGCTGGGGCTGTACCTTAATTAAGGCCATGGCCGCTTCCTTCACATTCCTAGGGCTTTCCTACCCCATCGTCGTCATAAGACCTATCTGTGTCGGTGCGACGTAAAAACAAAATAGCAAAAAAATGGCGCTGTGTGTCTGCGCAAAGAAATACCCAAGGATGCGCATAGATTGTACTGAACTGCAGAGCAGCGCGTTTTTAGGTAAGCTATGAAAGCCGGCGTTGAAAGATCAGCGGACCATGGGGATACATTTTCACATATTCACAGGGACATCGACCAGGAAATACAGTTAAATGCAACACCCGCAGCATCATATTTTGTGAATAAATGATTGTTTTAAGCAAATAAAGAATTTATTGAAATAAATAATGTTGTGTTGCTGGCTTATTGGCAAGAACTGTGAACAACAGCATACATTCTGCTGTTAAGCTGATTTCACAGAGCAATCTACTACACAGGTATCGGAAGATCAGCAGAGACATCTTTCACACAGCCATCTACCTTGGAATACAGATAAAGGCAATGAATGCAGCATCTTATTTGCAAATAAATGTCTATTTTATTTAAATAAATAATATTTTTCTAACAATCTTAGTATGGGGACCTTTGTCTTGATGTATAAAATATAGGGGTTAGTACAGCAGTTTTCTCGAAATTTTTCATTACACTTTCAAGTTATATATACAGAGTGTCTCAAAAAATGTACTAACACTTAGAAGGACTGTAAAGTCATTATTTGTGGCATGAAGACAAATTTGAGGACTTGAATTACAGAAGAAACATGTAACTGCAGAATCGTTTTCGCAAATGTTCAAATTGATGACCGTTATTGTCCAGACAACGCTGATAACGCGAACCAGTGGATTTGAAAACATCACGAAACAGTACATTTGGCATTTCGCGACATTGTCTCCAATTTCAATGCATCAGTTGTTCTTGGTTTTGTGCGATAAACCCTGTCCTTGAGGTATCCCATAAAAAGAAGTCCATTGGCGTGAGGTCTGGGAAACGCGCAGGGTATTCAATGCTACCCCTTCGTCCATTCCATGTGTTTCGATGAGCTGCATCAAGGTGAGCTTTTACATCGAGGTGGTAGTGGGGAAGTGCTCTATCTTGCTGAAAGTAAATCTCGTCGTCTTCATCAAACATCTCTTCAATGTGTGGACCGACGAACGCCCGCAGCAAGGTTACGTAACTCTCACCATTTAGAGTTTCGTTGAAAAAAATGATGCTATGATGCCCAATGCTGATATCCTACATCCCACTGTTACCCCTGATACGTTTACATGGTGTTCAACTGTAACATGAGGATTTACAGGACCGAAGTAGGTAGTATTATGGCGATTAATTGAGCCATTTAATTTATATGTGGCCTCATCGCTCCGGGCAATTTTGTGTGGAAACACTGTAACTGTTCGACCCTAAGCTTCTCACTAGAGGAGACGGAAGTTAATACCTTGGGACACATGAATATCAATAAACTATATGCGGCTTGCCCGCAAATTGCCACGCAAATAGAAACAATTAACATTCCATGGTTTCCCATTTCTCTATGTGATGTATGGGCGCCAGCGTTACAGTTTTAAACAAAACTGTAAAGCAAAATTTATATTTACTAGCATAGAGACTTATACTTAAATCACAGGGGTAGGATTTTAAATAATTAACCATTAAGTATCGTTTGAGAAAGAAAATTAACGCAGTATAAAATACAAATGAAATTTATTATACAAAAAAAATGAGATGAATCGGAAAAGTTCCTTAAAGCGTGGAGGGATTTAGAATTTACGTTACTGAAATTAGTAATTGCTTGCTTTATCTAATTGAAGCTCACCAATTGCAGTTTCCGTTGAAGTCATCTGGTTTCCGTGGTTACTCGTTCTCTTCTTCTCGATGTAGAATTAGCTCCATGGACATCCTTCCTTCTCTGATGTGGTACGGGCTATCTGGACTAGCACTCCCTAATTGCCTAGTCTTTAAATTAGACATTGGCCCTATACTTGTAAAAACTGATCAGCGTTGATCGTATGAGGAGAAAATTCAGAGATATGAATTTTTCCATGCCAGTAGAAATCTCAATCCAACTGAGCTATACTATTTATACGGTACAGACTTGTACCAAATTCCATGGACTTGAACTAAACATAGTTCTTCGTCCAGAAGATTTACTGAATATAACACAAGCCGTAAGCTTGTTTCGTCTCACGCAGATCCGATAACATAACCGCAGCTAAGTACTGTATCGAAGTGACAACACACAGTACAAAAATAACTATGTCTCGGAGAGACCACACACTGTCTCAAAATCAATAACGTCGTTCAAAGTAGATGTTCACAGTAGAAGTTCTAATAGTAGTTAGGTTCTCAGCAGAAGTAGCGATGTGAGTGAGTATCTGAGACTCCGTAAGTCCGTAACTCCGTATTGTATCGCGAGGGTTGCTCCGCACTTGATAATATACCCGGGCTCTCCCCACTCTTGGTAACAGCTTAATCTCAGATCTCTATATCACGAAGCATCTGATTCGTAGATCGCATTATCATCTCCCTCTTCTTTCTTCTTGACAAGACCAGTAGGCGTGGCGATGATGTAGCTTTCCGCATAGCAAGCCTCGCGCGCGGGTCGCTGTTTACTGCCTTGGCTCATGAGTTTAACCCAAGTGAGTCATGCTAAATTCCCCTGCTATAAGAATAACCTTTTCCGTATACACAAATATGAGATGAAATGACAACTATGTCTCAACATATTGACCATATTTACAGTACATAACGAATTCCAGTCCTACCTAATATAATAATTTAAATAATAAATTATGTTATAATTATATAATATGATTGCAAAAGCCTTATTTACGAATGCTTGACGTTGAATAAATATGATATTACGAATAATTGCCGATGGCGGATAAACTTGATATCGAGTGATATCGCGTAAAATGATAGTATATTAAATTAGTCTGGCTGGAGTAGCCTGGACGGTTACAACACTGCATCTTCTGCACATTTTTCCAAGTACCATTCACAGAATTGAACACTCCGATCCGGATCGTCTTCATTGAGAGCATGGATTCGTGTTGGAATGTAAGATATCCAGCGCAGACGCTTCACGATGCGATGGACGCTATCTTTTGAGAGGCGTGTCTCCCGAGCCGTTTTGTCGTAGACATTTCTGTGGGGATCGAAGTAGGTTTTCCTGCACCTGCTCTTCGTTTCGAGGGCTGTTGGATGTCCGTGGTCGTCGAGAACGTCTCTTGTTGACGTTGTGAACGATTCCATCTGCTTCAAATTTATCTCTGATGCGAGCAATTGTCCGGTGCGTTGGTGGCGGTTTATCGAACTCCCGTTTGAACCATCTTTGCACTTGCGTTTTTGGTTTTACAGCAACATTTAACGACAAACTTTCTCTTTTCAAAGGTAAGTTGATCTTCTGCCATGCTGTTACATTAATTGCACTTGAAAAAACCCAGAAAAAACCGGAAATGCTTTGTGGTCATTCGGAGTGTTAGTACAAAAAAAAAAAAAAAAAAAAAAAAAAAAAACGTCAGCATGACTTGGTGGTAATTCGGAGTGTTAGAACACCCTGTATATTGTGTTTCCTTGCGTTGCCCAAGTTCCACCCCGTGGGAGTTGAATAGATGGTTATTCAGATGTCTCATGAGGTAGTCCCCCTGTGGGTCGGGGCAGTAGAATAATATCCACGGTATCCCCTGCCTGTTGTAAGAGGCGGGTAAAAGGGGCCCCAGGGGCTCTTAACTTGGGGAGCGTGAATTGGTGACCACGGGGCCCTTAGCTGAGTCCTGGCATTTCTTCCACTTACTTGTGTCAGGCTTCTCACTTTTATCTATACTATCCGACCTTCCTTGGTCAACTCTTGTTCTTTTCCGATCCCGACGGAATTAGGTTTGCGAGTCACAGTGAACCATTCTGTTCATGGGGCAGTTGAATCAATATTTAATGCATTGAGAATAATTGTATGAGACAACAGGAAAAGGGCGCGAACTGGAGCAATAGCGCGATTTTGGGAGAATCGCCGCGTCAGTTTGGGTGTGATTCACTGTATGACAAGGACAGAGACAAGGGAAGCCAACCACTTGATGTTAGGGGAATTTCTGGTGCCAATGTACGGACAAGAAACGCGGGAGACTCCAGGCCTGACCAGAAAATAAACTTGAGACATATCTCGGCCCACAGATGGAATCTGGAGGAAATAAAAGGATAGGAAAATCAGAAATAATTTTCCGAGTGATATGATATGCATGGCCATGTTAATTATCATCTCCTGTAATCACAAGTACCGCGAGAACCACGCCAACTCCACACAAGGGACTCAAGTGGATTTGAAGTATGCTAGACGGGGAAAAACTCGGCTTGTCTTGGGTTATCTACCTCATAAATACTGAGCGGACGAGGCTAGGAAGGCACTCTATACTCAACTTTGTGCGTGAAAGTACGTGACGTGTGTCGATCGCGCCGAAGTATAATCTTGTGTAACAAAGCATCATCTTAGAGCAGTGTTAGATATTGGGAGAACTTTCTTTGTCTGCACGGTTTAAATACCGGTCAGTTATTCCTAGACTGTCTTATAAAATCGAACTGAAATCAGTTACATATGGTTTGAATTAAAGACATTCTTATTCTAGCTAGGATCGCCCGCTGTGTAGACGTAAATACAGCAAAGCTTGATTGATAACTTGCTCTCAGAACTGTGTAAACTCAGACTCAACTGTGTGAATTAGCAGTCTCGTATTTGAACTTTTCATAAGGGTAGAAATAAGTCAGCAGATGGACAGGACGCTGAGCTAGGTGAAACTAGAACAGTGATTGTAAATAGCAATAGCAGCAGTAAGCTTCGCGGGAGAAAGGAGGAACTAGCATAAAACTTTGCTATTCACTTTGCTAGGACAGAGGTGCGTGTGCGGTTTAGCACGTTGGCTTAATTAAAACTTTCAGTCAGATAAAATGACAGGCACAACGGTGTTAGGTGAGAGTAAAGGAATATGCACACATAATAAATACGGACATTCTTCTTCTTCTTCTTCTTCTTCTTGCGTTACGGCCTCTGTAGGACCACGGACAGCTCCTTCATGGATTGCATTTTCTTCTTCTCCTCCCAGAATCTCTTCATCCTTTCTCTTCTTCTCTCCCGCTCTTCTTCCGAGATATTCAGTATCCTCTTCTCTTGTCTACTCCACTGGTGACTCTCAATCCTTTTCCTGTATCCATCCCTATCATTGATCTCTGGCATATTAGTCGGTATGTACTTGCTTCTCCAATTTTCCTTTTCTTCCACGTTGATCCCCAATTCCGATCAATCTTTCCGGAGTTCAACTACCCATTTGGTTCCTGTCTTTCCTCGTGTCCTCGCTGTTGTTTCCCATACTCTTTTCGTCATTCTATCCATATTCATCCTGATTACATGTCCCGCAAATCTTGCTCTTTTCAGTCTGATTTCTTCTGAGATTGTCCTCATGTTCCGGTGTAGTTCTTCCCTGGGCCTCCTCATCCATCTCTCACCTCTTCTCTTAGGGCCTAGTACTTTCCTCAATATTTTTCTCTCTTCGTTCTCTAGTTGTTCCGCACCATTTCTTCCTAGTGCTATTGTCTCAGCAGCATATAATACAGCATTTCTCACCGTTGCCTTGTAATGTCTGATCTTTGCGTCTGTAGATATATTATTTTTATTGGATATATCTCTGGTCATACGGACACTAATGCAGTATTTCCTTTCAGTTTCTATTAGACCACACGTACACTCCTTAGTAAGTGCTGATACACAACTGCGCATCCTAGACGTACGAGAGGCTGCAAGAAGACGACGGTCCAAAGAAAAGCCCAGGATCAACAAGGTCGTGAACGAGCCATCAGTCCAGGATCTACGATCAAGAAGACGCAAGACCATGGGGAAGCCACTGGAGATCAATCGAGGACCCTGGACCAGTGACAACAGCTGTACCATGGTGTGCTAGGAGCCTGTGGTCCAGCGTGGAAGACCGCTAAATTCAGGAGATATTAAGGTGGAACCGACTCTATTTTAAGCATGGGTTACGAGTAGAATAGCTTCGCAGATGTTTGTAAATAATTATTTTCAGCCCTTCAGGCAAGAATGATTAGTTTTTCACACCCAGGACTTGCATGCGTAGTTAACATAGTTTCTTTTTGGTAGTGTCAGATTATATTTTATTATCACCTGTAGATTGGATTTTGTTGTTTTTTTGTAAATAGCTTTGTGGTTTATTTCGGTGATAGGGCTCGCAGTATAAGATCATTAAAAGAAAGAGACCTAAACGGTCTAATAACATTATTGAGCAGACCTTGTGAGTTAAGTGAGCTAGTCAGAGAGAGATATTTGCATGAGCATGAAAGTAGATATAGTTTGACAATCTGATGTCTACAACATTGTCGTCAGGAAGGTCATCACAATAATTCCCTAAATGTTCCCTTACACATGTGCGTGGCTCGAACAATCGACCATAGAACCCAAAGAGATAAGGCCCAGACCAGATAAAATGATATTGGATTTGCCAGTAGGAGGCCAGGCTAGAAAGCCTTAATTTGCGTGGTTACGCAAGAGATAAATGTGTTATATCAATATGTGATTTTGAATGGCCTGTATAGATAGCTCAGCAGAAGAGATTTATTGTGTGCGAAATACGCATAAAAATAAGAATGAGAATTTATACTTCGCCATACGTAATGATATGGGAATGGCCAGGCAAATAAACCTTTTTAGCTTGCGAGTACGTAATAAATGAAAGTAATTAGAATTTGGTAACGGGACAGAGGGAAGTTCAAACGGGGTGACTTGTGATTTATGAGGGTCTACATGGCAGTAATAATGGGCGATGTGGTGACGTATTGCTATCTCTGGAGAGCTAAAAGGAAAGGAAGAAAACTGTTAGTGATGTCATTTGTTTGTGTTTTAAGTCACCTCCACACCAGGAAGGAGGTCAACAACCCACTGCAGGGTGCTTTGAAACAAGGCTATCTTTGTCATTTGTAAGCTGCGAGAATCTCCACATTTTATCAATGTATTTCTATGACAGGTGGTCAAGATGCACGTATAATTTCGTGTGTTGTCATTGATCGTTTCTTTTGTCTGCACTTATGTTACGTTGAGAGGTATCTCACGGATATGTGGAGGGTCTCATATTCGCGTCCCAGCTGGTGAGCTGCGATGTTTTTAGCCTGTAGTTTTAAGCATTCTAGTGGATAATTTCAGTCCTGTAGTGCAATGTAAATATTTCCCTACACTGGGGAACTGATAATTTAAGTAATGCGAAGTTATTCCTCCCTAATCTCATGTGCATTTTGTTTAAGATTAATTTCGTTTTGAGTCATACCAAATCTGTCCACACCGAGACTCTACTCCAGTCAAATGAGAATTCTCGTCAGTGAACGCCTAAAGAAGATTAATTAACCCAGAATTGTTTGCGCATGTTTTAATGTAATTAATTATTAATTAATTATGTTTGCATTGGGTATCGCATCCATCTTATGTTGCAATAAATTGTTGTTTTGTTTCAAAATCACTTTCGCATACTCACACAAGATAAAAACCCTAGGCATGTCTCCTGTACCTCTTACTTCATTTAGAAGTCACGCGAACACTTTACTACGGAAACAGCCGACTGAGCAGCTTGGTGCCGAAGAGGACAGGATGTTATGGTAAGTTATGTGCCAATATTTACGACACACAAAGGTAGGTATTTATGCGATACTACAGCACTTCCGATACGTTCTCAGCATTCGCTTGACGTGTATTGGAGGCTGTAGGGCACAATAGGGAGTCTTTCATTTTCACGCCCTTCGTGGCCCTTGTCTCTGTTTGGCCGATATCTTCATGTTTCGAAGTTTCGGACCCCTTCCACATTTTCTCTCTGATTAGTGTTATAAAGAGGATGGTGCCTAGTTGTATTTCCTCTTAAAATAATAATCACCACCTCCAATCACCACCTCTCAACTTGGGAGCGTGTGTTAGTGACCACGGGATCCTAGCTGAATCCTGGCATTGCTTCCACTTATTTGTGTCAGGCTCTTCACTTTCACCTGTCCTATTCGGTATCTCTCGATCAACTCTTGTTATTTTTCGACCCCGACGATATTATGTTCCGAGTGCTAGAGAGTCCTTCGTTTTACACCCTTCGATGTCATTCTTTGGCCGGTATCTTTAGTTTTCGAAGTATCGGATCCTTCTTTTTTCTCTCTCTCTCTCTCTCTCTCTCTCTCTGATTAGTGTTATATAGATAGAGGATTGTTGCCCAGTTTTACTCACTCTCTCTCTCTTAAAACAATAATCACAACCACGAGCACTACATCTCTATACTCATGGTGAGAGCATCTGTTGGACTGCATGTGTCTTTAGTGTTTTTCACTTTAGGTTGAGTTTGGTTACAAATATTTTTAATATAATTCTAAAGAAGCTGGGTTCGCATGGTAGTCACGATAAGGACCATGCATCACATTGAGAGTACTGTCCTGACTTAAATATCCTGCCTGTGTTTGCGAACGACAATAATTTGATTTGTACTTCGGACATTTTCGAATGTGTTAACACACTTCACGGACTTTAGCTTCTGGTACTTTATTAAGTCCTCCAGCATCCCTTTTGCAACGATTTCACATCGCTTCAGTTTTTAAAGCTTTCTCAACAGCACAACTCGACACTCGTAATATTTTTAAAAATATTGCTTTACACATTTTCCTATTCCTATTGGACGCATTCCGCGTCTCAGATCAAACTTCTCTCTTCTGCTTGATCTCTTTAACAATTCCTGCTATTATTTGGCATCTATCTTCATAAGAACCAGCTTTAGGAAAATTCGTAAATATCGCTCGTCTTTCCTCCACTTGCAGATGTCGAATACAGCATTTAGTAAATGAACCTTCATACTTAAATCAAAAGCCTACCAGAATTAAGCATCAACATTAAGAACCCAAGTAATTTTTCATTTATCGATTAGGTGACAGCTTTAGTTTACAATTGCAGATAGTTGGTCTACTATTGCCTTTAAAGAGGATACATGGTCTTCAAATGCTCAACACAGTAGGGGAGGTTGGTAAACAAAGAGACAAAATAAACATTTTGCTAAAAATTGCCTGTTAAAAAGAATGGTTTTACACTAGGAATATAGGAGCCCATTTTTATTCTAGAAAATAAACCCTTGAAAATGCATTATTCTTTTAGCTTATGAGAACAACCTCATTTACCTTTTAATTATTATTACATTTAGTTTCAAATCGTACCATTAGAGGCCGATGACCTAGGGGTTAGGCCCCTTTACACAACAAGCATCATCATCATCATTATCAACATCTAGTGTGCTCTATTTCCCGGCCTTTCATATCTCGTAGGCAACGGTTAGGTTGTGTCCGCTTAGCTGTACTAGCGAGTTTATGCAGGATATTGTTTCTTCATGATTATCTTTTAAATTCCAATCAGTGGGAAAACTATTTTAATTATTACTACATTTCATTTCGTCCCATACTATTAGGGGCCGATGACCTAGATGTTTGGCCCCTTTAGACAACAAGCACAATTATCATCACCATCATTTCTTCCTGATACTTTCTGTTTCGTTTTCAAACAGTGAAATTTATGAGCAAGAGTTCGATCTAGATATTTACGGGTGGGATAGTGCTAAAGTTGAATTCCTTCCCATGGCACATTTAGTTATCTAGTTGCTTGGTTACTGAGATGAGATGCACAAGCTTGTGTTTTCGCACGGTTCGGTCTTAGCTGGTTTTCCTTGTAATGTTTGCTTAGGTCTGGTACCCTTTCTAAATAAGGTTGCTGATACAGATGTTTCTGTCCAGAGTGTTGACCGAATTTTGGTAAATTATCCTATCCAAAGAGTAAAATACTTCAGTTTTCAATAATAAAGACCGTGTGCCTGTACATTGATTATGTTGGCGAAATTTTCTTTCAATTATCCGTTTCAGGTGTAATAATGACCATCTGCATAAATATTTGGGTTTGGTGTCTGTCCGTTTATTTGAGTTTTTACAACTTGAAAACTACTGGATATATTTCTACCAAACTTCATAGTTAGAATCCACTTGTCCTTGGGTAAGTTTTAGGGCGAATATTGTTTCCATATCCCTGAACTGACTGGGGGTATATACGAAACCGAAATTTTGCACTCCCACAAAATATACACAACCAAACTTAATGAAATGAAATGTCGTATGGCTTTTAGTGCCGGGATATCCCAGGACGGGTTCGGCTCGCCAGGTGCAGGTCTTTCTATTTGACGCCAGTAGGCGACCTGCGCGTCGTGATGAGGATGAAATGATGATGAAGACAACACATACACCCAGCCCCCGTGCCGTTGGAATTAACCAATTAAGGTTAAAATCCCCGACCCGGCCGGGAATCGAACCCGGGACCCTCTGAACCGAAGGCCAGTACGCTGACCGTTCAGCCAACGAGTCGGACACCAAACTTAATGGGATTCTACCTCCTGTCATGCCATTTCAAGGTGGGTTACAGGGTTTAAGTAAAGAACCATTTTACTCTTTTCGATAAAAAAAGAGGTTTTCGTCATCGATTGGTTTCATGAGTGTTCAGCCACAGTGCCACAGTATCCAGTAATCGGGAGATAGTGGGTTCGAGCCCCACTGTCGGCAGCCCTGAAGATGGTTTTCCGTGGTTTCCCATTTTCACACCAGGCAAATGCCGGGGCTGTACCTTAATTAAGGCCACGGCCGCTTCCTTCCATTTCCTAGACCTTTCCTACCCCATCGTCGCCGTAAGACATATCTGTGTCGGTGCGACGTAAAGCAAATAGAAAAAAAAAACTTCCGGTTTACGATGATTTTGTAGAAGAATATCATGCCTCTCATAGTGCATTGGCACTACCAGTGGCTGCAAGTAGCCTGCGCAGTGGCCTCCTCGGTATGCACTAGCCATGTGTCTTGGTGGGTGTGCTAAGTACAAACTGATGAGCCCAACTTAGCACACGGGGGTGAAACGCTAGCAACCAGAAATGAGTTAGCTGGAAAATTTATAATGTCCAATAACGGACCATTTATATTGGTATTATGATACTGTATAGGCTTTTGGGCTTATGGCGGTCAAGAAAATAAGTTGAAGTTGTTTACGTTTTGCAGAGAACTG
Organism: Anabrus simplex; assembly: GCF_040414725.1. NCBI lineage: Eukaryota > Metazoa > Arthropoda > Insecta > Orthoptera > Tettigoniidae > Anabrus > Anabrus simplex. The sequence continues at coordinate 108,497,139 of NC_090268.1, forward strand.
TGCTCTGCGTCTTCAGAAGAAAATCTCGACTGTCCACATTGGCAGCATATATTTTAGGCACATTCCCCTAAACTGTAATTTCATCCATGGTGAATAAAATTATTTATATCCTATACTGCAGCACCTTATTCCCAGACTTTACATATCGATTTTCATTAAATTCTCTTCATCCATTTTCTCGTAGTTCGGCGTTGATATGGACTTAACAACACATATCGAAATTCACGAACTCGGTACGGTAAAACTATGTAAGACATAAATGATCGGAAATTTAATTCTACACCTATCAATGTCATATGTTACGTACACATGTTATGTGATCCTCTTAGACTGATTCTGATGGTTCGTTCAATTTCCGCTTCGAACGCTAGCGCTGTGCCACGTCCGGGGAGCCATCTGGTGACGAATAAACGTACCATTTCTACTTCTATTATAACGTCTAAGTTTCAAAAAGTCATTGTTTAAGAAGCCTTTCTCGTGGACAGTCGAGATTTTCTTCTGATGACGTAGAACACTGTTCTCTGCGAACCGTAAAGAATTTCACCTTATTTTCTCGACGCGGCAGCATATACGGTATCATGACTGTGGTATTTCCATGCTAACAATGCTTGGTGTTGATATGCACGAAGTAACAAATGTCTTAATTCATTATTCTATTAGAATAGTTCTGTAAAACTGTAGAAGACATAAATGATCGAAACTTGTATTAACTATAACTTTTGTTACGGTATGTAATACTTTTCGATAGGACCAATAGCGTGCGTATTTAAAATATTAAATTTTAGGCACCTTCCCCTAAACTGTAATTTCATCCAGGGAGAATAAAATTTATATATATCCTATACTGCAGCACCTTATTCCCAGACTTTACATACCGATTTTCATTAAATTCTCTTCATCCATTTTCTCGTAGTTCGGCCTTGATATGGACTTAGCAACAAATATTGAAATTCACGAATTCGGTACGGTAAAACTGTGTAAGACATAAATGATAGGAAATTTAATTCTATATAACTTAAGTTATGTAGTATTTATCGATAGGACCTTTAATAACATAAATTTATGAGAATTAAATTTTAGGCCTTCCCCTAAACTACCATTTCACTCAGCGTGAATAAAATTATTTATAGCCTAGATTGTACTGCCTCATTCTCCGACTTTACATACCGATTTTCATTAAATTCTCTTCTGCCATTTTCTCGTGATGCCCGTACAGACAGACAGACAGACAGACAGACAGACAGACAGACAGACAGACAGACAGACAGACAGACAGACAGACAGACAGACAGACAGACAGACAGACAGACAGACAGACAGACAGACAGACAGACAGACAGACAGACAGACAGACAGACAGACAGACAGACAGACAGACAGACACGACGGAAAAAAGTGCATTTCCTTGTTACTGTGGACTCGATCGATACAGAAATATAATTCTTTTTAAATTCTGAGCAATGTACAGACAAAACTCTTATTTTACATATATTGGTACAGCTCGCAGATTTTATCATACTACCTGTCTCAGTGCTCCCTTTCTTTCTCTGCATGTAATATCAACACTTTTGTTGTATCTTTCTTTATGCACGACCAGCATCACGAGGTTGTCGCTTGCAGTTCTTCTTTTGTTTGTAAGCGTTGTACAGAACCTAGATCTGCCGAAGGGCTTCCTTTAGTGAACTTGCTGTAGCTTTTTATACTCGTTTTTAATTGCTTTCTTCTTTCAACAAGTAAATATTTTAGTCTCTTAATGTGCGATATTTATTATTTTGGAAAGAAGGAACTTTGTAATAGCCTTGATGTTTCCTTAATTAATGTTACAGCCTGTCTTTTGTTTTTGCCTTATTCCATTCTGCAGTTCTATTTATGAATGAATCAAAATACAAGTTTAGTTAATTACTACACTGGGTATCTGTTACGACGTGGGTACGTCGATAAAATGAGTGTGGACTTTAAAACGTGTTGATTTTGAGATATATACCGGGTGGTCCATCAGCGTCTTGCTGTGTAGTTGTATGCATCCCACCGCTTTTACTACAGTTCTGAAATACATCGGTCTCTCTCTCTAAACCAGCGACTTGGGTCTCTTGACTAACTACCAGTGTACTTTTCGCACGAATTCGTCCACACTGATCAACATATGTGGGTGGGGGCGGTAGAATAACACCCACGGTATCCCCTGCCTGTCGTAAGAGGCGACTGAAAGGGGACTCAGGGGCTCTGAACTTTGGAGCGTAGGTTGGCGACCACGGGGTCATTAGCTGAGTCCTGCCATTGCTTCCACTTACTTGTGCCAGGCTCTTCACTTTCATCTTATCCTATCCGACCTCTCTTGGTCAACTCTTGTTCTTTTCCGACCCCGACGGTATTACGTATGGAGGCCCAGGGAGTCTTTCATTTTCACGCCCTTCGTGGCCCTTGTCTTCCTTTGGCCGATACCTTCTTTTTTCAAAGTGTCGGGCCCCTTCCATTTTTTCACTCTGATTAGAGTTATATAGAGGATGGTTGCCCAGTTGTATTTCCTCTTAAAACAATAATCACCACCACCACCACCACCTGAAATGGCCCGAGGTGCTCTTAACTTGGGAGCGTAGATTGGTGACGAATTTGATCCTTTGTTGAGTCTTGGCATTGCTTCTACTTACTTGTGCGGGGCTTCTCATTCTCATCTATCCGATTCGACCTCCCTTAGTCAACTCTTGTTCTCTTCCGACCCCGGCAATATACGGTTTACAAGGCCAAAAGTGTCTTTCATTTTCACACCCTTCGTGCCATCGCCCTTTATGGCCGATACCTTCATTTTTCGAAGTATCGGATCCCCTCCATTTTTCTCTCTGATTAGTGTTAATAGAGGATCGTTGCCTGGTTGTAATTCCTCTTTAAACAATACTCACCACCACCCCCACCAACAACTCAAAATAGAGCTGTTATCTTTGTAAACACCTAACTCCTCTAGCCTCGTACACAGACATATATGATGCATTTGAAGAGCGCTGTTTTCAAACAGCACAGACCTTTCATTGTTTTGTTGTGCACTACAACATGGTGCATATATCAGGGCTATAGAAAGTACCCATATCACGCAAGACATGGTCAACTAAGCAACAGTTTGTTTTACTTTTCTCACGCCTTACTGGTTCTTTCCAACCTAGGAAACCAAACGTTCTTGGGTGACGAACCAAACTTCTCTCGTCCTTTATATAGTGGCCTTTTCCTACAAGAACCCCCTGTGGATGGGGGCAGTAGAATATCACCCACGGTAACACCTGCCTGCCGTAAGAGGCGACTAAAAGGGGTGGGATATGAAGAGAGATGAATATATGTAGCGAGTGTTATGACCTGGTGCCCTTCCTGATGCCAACGTCATCAGAGAGGTTAATGAGATGAAGTGAATGACGTATTATATTCATCGACACCGGAACACCTTGGAAGACTAGAGACAGGAAGTTCATATTCACAGGCCATGTGCATTAGTACGTTCCGAAGAAGTGATTAGCATTTGAACCATGTCGGCCTTCAGGTTCAAGGTCCACATCGATAATTTGGCGCACCACCAGCGACTGATAAATGTGCCTGCGGGTCTCGTTGTCGCTATAAACCGAAGGTAATGGATCAGTGTGACTTGAGCAGACGTGCAGGATGCCTCGCAGATGTATGCGAGAATTGTACCGTCAAATGAGTGAGTTTGAAAGAGGACGCATTATTGGCATGAGAGAAAACGCGACACATCCATCCGAGAAACTGCTGCTTGTGTGGGACGAAGTGTGTCGGCAGTACAACGGGTGTGTACAGAATGGTTCACAGAAGGCTGTAGACACAACGAGATGGGTCTGGTCGCACCAGATCGAAACCTCATCCGACTGGCGTTGCAGGACAGATCTGCTTCCTCCTCGGCTCTGGCGCAACAGTGGAACAGTGTAACACATCGTACACTATCAGGAGTGATAGTCCGTCGCCGTTTATTACGGTCTGGGTTACCGGCGCGTCGTCCACTTCTCCGCTTACCTTTGACTAATGTGCATAAACATGCTAGACTGCAATGGTGTATGGAACGACGTCACTGGGGACAGGAATGGCAGCAGATAGTGTTTTCGGACGAATCCAGGTTTTGTTTGTTTGAAAATAATGGCCGCATTTTGGTTCGCTGCAGACAGGAGGAGAGGCATCGTATTGACTGCATTCGCACAAGACATACTGCGCCAATTCAAGGCCTTGTGGTGTGGGGTGCTATTGGGTACAACCACAACTTCGATTTGGTGCGTGTCCAGGGCACTGCGACCATTTACCTACGTGAATGCCATCCTGCTACCTGTAGTCATACTCTTTCCGCACGACGCCCCAGACGCCATATTTCAGCAGAATAACGCGCGACCACATGTTGCTGCACGAACATCTGCCTCCTTGTTGTCACAGGATGTCGGACTGTTGTCGTGGCCCACACGATCAGCGGACTTGTCGCCAATCGAAAATATGTGGGATGTGGTGAAATGATGGGTGCGGCGCTGTGACCCAATGCCAACCACCAAAGATGCAAGTTGCTTTACGTCGCACCGACACAAGTAGGTCTTATGGCAACGATGGGACAGGAAAGGTCTAGGAAGGGGAAAGAAGCGGCCGTGGCCTTAATTAAGGTACAGCCCCAGCATTTGCCTGGTGAGAAAATGGGAAACCACGGAAAACCATCTTCAGGGCTGCCGACAGTGGGGTTCGAACCCACTATCTCCCGAATACTGGGTACTGGCCGCACTTAAGCGACTGCAGCTGTCCAGCTCGGCCCACCAAAGATAAACTGTTGAACCAGGTGAATGCAGCATGGATGGCAATACCCTAGGGCGCCATTCGCGCCTTATATGCGTCGATGCCACCAGGCATGGAACAAGTTATCAGTGCCCATGGAGGACCCAGTGCCTACTAGGCAACAAGACACATGCTGAACCTAGGTGAGTGAATGCTAATCGTTTCTGCAGAACATACTAATGAACATGTCCTGTGAATATGAACTTTCTATCTCTAGTCTTTCAGGGTGTTCTGTTTTTATGAACATGAGAGTATGATGGTGGAATGGGATGGGGTGGAATTCGATGCCGGCATATAGCTTTCTCCTGTCAAATAGTGCCAAGGAATCTGTTCAAGGCTTAATATTCCCATCCGACGGTCTAATCACCATCAACAGCGTGTTATACCCTCACTCCGTTCCCCCTGTGGGTGGGGGCGGTAGAATAACACCCACGGTATTCCCTGCCTGTCGTAAGAGGCGACTAAAAGGGGCCCCAGGGGCTCTGAACTTTGGAGCGTGGGTTGGCGACCACGGGGCCCTCAGCTGAGTCCTGACATTGCTTCCACTTACTTGTGCCAGGCTCCTCACTTTCATCTATCCTATCCGACCTCACTTGGTCAACTCTTGTTTTTTTCCGACCCCGACGCTATTAGTTTTGCGAGGGCTAGGAGTCTTTCATTTTCACGCCCTCCGTGGCCCTTGTCTTTCTTTGGCCGATACCTTCATTTTTCGAAGTATCGGACCCCTTCCATATTTTCCCTCTGATTAGTGTTATATAGAGGATGGTTGCCTAGTTGTACTTCCTCTTAAAACAATAATCACCACCACCACCTCACTCCGTATGAACACTGCGGAGAGGTTTGGAATTGGATCCAGGTTTTTGGCACGCAATCTAGTGATTAGAAATTGTATACCACCACCTGGCCTGCTGGTCAACATTCTGACGGAGAAACATTTTTCGACCAACGGACTCGAACCAGCTAACCATGGTGTCAATCCCTATAGACTTGATGCCTTAACGGTTCTAGCCGCCAGGCGTGCTGGACTGTAGATCGCGGAGTATTTTGCACAATTTATTGTTGTAGCTAATTTTCTGTTGTCGTTATGTCATGAAAATAAATTTAAATTTGCTTATATGTAAAAAATAAATGTTGTATTCTTCGCATAATATGTAATAGTACATTATGCAACAAGCATTAATTCAGACACGAGTATGTTTATAGAACGACCAAGGCGAGTTTTATAATTTCCATACGAGTGTCTTAATTACCATTATAGGCTGCATTAGAAGAGCAGGTACCTATTATGAGAAAAACCAACTCAAACCAAATCCAGCTAAGACTCAAATTTGTGCGTTCCATCTGCGGCATGCACAGGCCTCTCAGAAACTCAAAGTACTATGGAAGGGGAACTTACTGGAACACTGCTTTACACCAAAGTACCTGGGAGTTATGCTGGATCGCACAAAGAAACATTGCCAAAACCTGAAACAAAAGATAGCTGCCAGAAACAAGATTCTACGAAAGTTATCAGGAACAAGTTGGGGAACACAACCACAAACAATTAGAACATCAGCTCTAGCTCTATGCTATTTTGCAGGAGAATATGCCTCCCCGGTTTGGTACAGGTCAGCTCATACGAAGCAGGTCGACATCGCTTTAAACGAAAGCTGCAGGATCATTACTGGATGTTTGAAACCTACACCCACTGAGAAGGTCCAACTTTTAGCTGGCATTGCTCCCGGTGAGATTCGTAGGGAGGTAGCAGCTAACAAAGAAAGGCTCCAGTCATCTTCTTCAGAAGCACATCCTCTCTATGGATACCACCCAGCCACACAGAGGCTAAAATCTAGAAAAAGTTTTCTCCGCACATCAGTTAACCTTGACGGGAAAGCAGAGAATGCTAGAGTCACAATGTGGAAAAAAAGAATCCACCACCTATCCAACTGGATAGAGCCGAAGGAAAGTCTTCCATGCGGACACCAGGAGAAGTGGACAGTATGGAAAGCCCTTAACAGACTCCGTACAGAAGTCGGCAGAATAAAAGTAAATTTGCGGAAGTGGGGCTTCTCAAGTGATTCATCACTTTGTGATTGTGGAGAGCAGCAGACGATCCAACATCTACGTCAGTGTGTTTTATGTCCTTCAATGTGCACTATGAAAGACTTGATTGCAGCCTCCCCCAACGCTATTGATGTCGCCCAATACTGGGCAAGCATCATCTAGCTCTCGAATATTGTTGCTCTATTTGTGATTGTATAATAGACTTGTGTATTTGTATAGTAGGAATGTAGATATCTTGTTGCTTTTTGTTAAATATCTGTAAGTAAAGTTGATACTTCTGACACGAATAAATAAGAAAGAAAGACCATTACAGGCGAGTTGCATACCACTGTTTATGCTCGACGATAATGATAACTCTATTTTTTAAATATTCATAAATTTCTGTCGAGATGTCGCTTGACAGTTGAGTTTACTGAACAGAGCGCAGAGCGCATGCGCTGTGTTATTGATTTTCCGTGATTGGATCAGAGACCTTGACAATGTTTTCAAAGCTTTGATAGAAGGTTAGCATAACCTAGCTTTATTTCAAATACAAATTGTTTATTGTACAGTTGGTGAAGTGAATTTGCGGTAATGTGCCGTGTGGCTGTGGAATATTAGAAGTAGATGGTGCATTGATGTTAATATGTGTGTCCGACATGGTTGATTTTTCTATCCTTACCTAATTGGTGTCCGCCTCTGTAGCGTAACGGTTAGTGTTATTAGCTGCCGTCCTCGGAGGCCCGGGTTCGATTCCCGGTACTGCCAGAAATTTAAGAATGGCAGGAGGGCTGGTATGTGGTTAGAATGGGGGTGTGCCTGAAAAGAGCTGTACCACCTCGGGATGAGGACACGAGTTTAGTCCGACTCGTTGGCTGAACGGTTAGCGTACTGGCCTTCGGTTCAGAGGGTCCCGGGTTCGATTCCCGGCCGGGTCGGGGATTTTAACCTTCATTGGTTAATTCCAATGGCTCGGGGGCTGGGTGTTTGTGCTGTCCCCAACATCCCTGCAACTCACACACCACACATAACAGTATCCTCCACCACAATAACACGCAGTTACCTACACATGGCAGATGCCGCCCACCCTCATCGGAGGGTCTGCCTTACAAGGGCTGCACTCGGCTAGAAATAGCCACACGAAATTAAAAATTAAATTAAAACCTAATTGGTCAAACAGTTGCATCATAATGAAAATCTGAACTCTGATTGGTGGAGAACATGCATCATAATGAAACTTGAACTATAATGAGCCTCATTAAGATTCAGTTTTCTGGCATCATCGAGCATAAAAAAATGTAATATTACTAAGAATATATACACACATGTAAAATGAAAACTAAGTATAATCATATTAGAAGCACAACGAAGCTAATATTAATAACGCTCTTATGAAGTAATGTAGGGTAGTAAAATTGGTTTAATTTCATATGAAAACAGTCTTCAATTTGTGGTTGATGCACACTGAGTTCATAACCGACATTTCACTTCCTGAAATCAGGTTTATCTGGGGGTCAATTATAGAAGGCCACCGGATCGAAAAAGTAGTGGACTGAAGAACGGTAGAGCTAGCCGGATTTTTGAAGGCGACCAAGTAAAAGAAATCGGATGAGCCACACGGCGTTTACACGACAAATATAATTAATTAATGCTCAACCAAACATCATCCAACAGAGCTTCGATTTCTCTGCCACCTGGTAGTGGAAAATTGAATTTTACAATTGAAACACAGGCATCCTAAACAGCGTCAAATTAACGTGCCTGCACACGGTAACTGAGATCATGGATTATTATTATTTATTGATGATGATGATTGTTGTTTATAGGGGCCTAACATCGAGGTCATCGGCCCCTAATGGTACGAAATGAGACGAAATGGATTGACAAATTAAAAGTCTAAAATTCTCCACTGACCAGAATTCAAAGCCTTAGAACGAAGAATGAGTGGATGGACATGAATTTAAAACAATCAGTGGATGCGACCCGCAATGCTTTACATTCACACAAACTGACGTAAAAGAATAGGAATACTGACCAAGGGACTGCTGCTATAGCATAACGCTGAAACGATGATGCTTGCAGTTTAGGGGGTACAAAATCCAGGTTATCGGTCCCTCATAACGGTACTGATCGCTAGGAAAGTAGAACGATGGTATTTGCCATGTTGCGGTACTAATCAAAAGTAGCAGAGACTTGCCGTATTCCACACATTATTGTACTACTCAGAGGTTATGCTATTCGACATATAATACAGACCTCTGTTTTTCTCACTTTGCGGCGCCTTTTACAGACAACGCAAACCTATGGTGTTCATCACATAAGAGTACTAACCACAGGGACCTTCTATCCCGTGGTGTTCCTCATATAGTGGGTACTAATCACAGGCAAGGCAGAACCATGGTAGCCATCATCCCATGCTCCTGCCCATATGGTGGTACTAATCACAGGTACTGCAAAAGCCGACCGCACGGTGCTCTTGTGTGCTACTAATCACAAACCTATTTGGTACCTAATATAGTGGTTCTACGCGCAAGTAAAAGCGACCCATGATGCTCTCCGCGTGGTGGTACTAATCACAAGTAGTTTCATGGTTCCAAGACAATCATCCCTTGGTCGCCCCTTTTAGTCGCCTCTTACGACAGGCAGGGGATACCGTTCGTGTATTCTTCGTCGGCGTCCCCCACCCACAGGGGGTATTTATTATTATCATTATTATTATTAGTCTATTATTATTATTATTATTATTATTATTATTATTATTACTGTAATATTACACTTTTACTTACTGAAATCAGTACTTTTTCATCGTTGGTACTTCAACTGGTGAGCACTCGTCTGAATCTATGATTATTTAGATTTTCTGTATTTGGTTTCAAATTTTCACATCTTCGAATCCCACTATCGGCAGCCCTGAAGATGGTTTTCCGTGGTTTCCCATTTTCACACCAGGCAAATGCTGGGGCTGTACCTTAATTAAGGCCACGGCCGCTTGCTTCCAACTCCTAGGCCTTTCCCATCCCATCGTCACCATAAGACCTATCTGTGTCGGTGCGACGTAAAGCCCCTAGCAAAAAAAAAAAAAAAAAAATCACATCTGCAAGTGACATCAATTTTACTAGTCTCGTGTATTTTAAAAACGTGGCAATCCCGTTCACAATTTTAATTTGTGTCGTTGTTCGAACTCAGACTGAAGCAACTAAACAGAGCGGATTCATTACATTTCGAAAAAAAAAGAGGATGTGAAAGGAGTGCAGATTTTTAAATAAGTTTCCGCGTTGAAATATGCATCATAATCGTTATCTTTATCGTTTCATAACGGGCTCTCTTTTTCTCTCTCTCTCTCTCTCTTCTTTTCCCTTAATTATAAAGGGTAAATTCCTGTGATATTTTCATTAAATGGCATATTACACCCCGTCGCCTTTATCGCATTAATTATAAAGTGTTTTAATCCCTTAAATAACTTTAGCAGCTTTATAGCATTATTCACAGGACGTTTCAACCATTTACACTCCTCCAATAGTAAGCGTTCTTCGTGGAACTATCAGGATCATCTGTTCGAACGGATCCACATAGTCAGCCGTTCTGCAACAATTTCCTTGTGATAAAGTCAGCATACCATACGTTTTCGAACGTCTGAACGACTGTTGGTTCGTGTGCACTTGAAGTCGTGCAGGCAATTATTTTGGAATTATGCAGGGAAAATTTCATTCCGAGAAAAATTATCCTTGAGTGACATGGGCTATTTATCATTGCCTTTCATGTTTAGGAATCGTAAATCAAGACAGAAAAAGACAACAAGAATGTACAGTATCATTCATGCAATAATGAAATGTGATAAAAATTTACTAGTCATTAATTCTGTGGTGTTCAGTTCTTAAACTTGCGAACCTAATCATTTTTCATTTAAATGCTTGTCGGTATGATAAGATTATGTATACTCTACTTCTTTATAAGACAGTTAAAATACTGAACGGATAAACATGAGGATGAATGTGATACATTTATGAAATTTGACATTCTATTTAAAGAACGTTGTTTGGAGGAAGACAATACATAATAATGGACATGGTATGTGCAATGTCAAATGATGTAAAGCAGAAACATCTACAATACCTAACAAATTTACAAAAAAGCGATGTTCTTTTCGAATATTTCACTTACACAGCATTACAAAATGTTTTATGTCTTTTATGAAAGTCCGAGTCCGCCTCTGTGGTGTAGTGGTTAGTGTGATTAGCTGCCACCCCCGGAGGTCCGGGTTCGATTCCCGGCTCTGCCACGAAATTTGAAAAGTGGTACGAGGGCTGGAACTGGGTCCACTCAGCCTCGGGAGGTCAACTGAGTAGAGGTGGGTTCGATTCCCACCTCAGCCATCCTGGAAGTGGTTTTCCGTGGTTTCCCACTTCTCCTCCAGGCGAATTCCGGGATGGTACCTAACTTAAGGCCACGGCCGCATCCTTCCCTCTTCCTTGCCTGTCCCATCCAATCTTCCCATCCCTCTCACAAGGCCCCTGTTCAGCATAGCAGGTGAGGCCGCCTGGGCGAGGTACTGGTCATTCTCCCCAGCTGTATCCCCCGACCAAGAGTCTGAAGCTCTAGGACACTGCCCTTGAGGCGGTGGAGGTGGGATCCCTCGCTGAGTCCGAGGGAAAAGCCGAACCTAGAGGGTAAACAGATGATGATGATGATGATGATGAAAGTCCGAATCACATAGGACTTAAGAATAAAAATATATATTGGACCCGTTTGCACGTCTGACTAACTCACGTTAGAGTCTACACGAAAATCCTCCCTAAACTCGTGAGAGTTCGTAACGGATTTTGGGTACACTCGTGTAGGTCCAATGGTCATTAACTATTTGTATTCAGTGATATGCCGGCCTCGTAATGTAGGGGTAGCGTGCCTGCCTCTTACCCGGAGACCCCGGGTTCAATTCCCGGCCAGATCAGAGATTTTTACCTGGACCTGAGGGCTGGTTCGAGGTCCACTCAGCCTACGTGATTAGAATTGATGAGCTATCTGACGGCGAGATAGCGGCCACGGTCTAGAAAGCCAAGAATAACGGCCGAGAGGATTCGTCGTGCAGACCACACGACACCTCGTAATATGCAGGCCTTCGGGCTGAGCAGCGGTCACTTGGTAGGCCAAGGCCCTGCAAGGGCTGCAGTGCCATGGGGTCTGGTTTGGTTTATTCAGTGATATTCGAATGTGAGATATACGATTAACCCCGTTGTGGTTGGGGGTGGTAGAATAACATCCACGGTAACTCCTGCCTGTCGTAAGAGGCGACTAAGAGGGTCTCTTAACTTGGGAGTGTGGTTGGTGACCACGGGGCCTTTAGCTGATTCCTGGTATTGCTTCTACTTGCTTGTGTCAGGCTCCTCACTTTCGTCTATCCCAGTGGTTCTCAAAGTTTGTGGATCAGCGCCCCCTTTTTATCCATAAATTATTTCACGGCCCCCTAATGAATTATTGATTTACACAAATTCTACATGTTTCAAAGTAATAATTATAATGCAATCACTTTACAAAGAAAGCCACGAATAACACAAATAATAATACAACAAGAGAATAAAACGAATTACATTAAAATGTAGGCCTATACTACGGAGGATTCTATACTCACTGCAATTAACGTTTCAAACTACATCATTTGATTTGATTTTGTACGAATAGAATTAATGATTGTTGAGTCCGGCTCCATAGCTAAGTGGTTAGCGTGCTGGACTTTGATCACGGAGGTCCGGGTTCGATTCTCGGCAGGGTCGGGAATTTTTACCATAATTGGTTAATTCCCATGGCACGGGGACTGGGTGTATGTGCCGTCTTCATCGTAATTTCATCCTCATCACGATGCGCAGGTCGCCCACGGGGGTCAAATCAAATGACCTGCAGCAGGCCTCTCCGGAGGTCACACGGCATTTCATTTCATGATTAATGAGAGGGTCCGCCTCTGTGGTGTAGTGGTTAGCGTGATTAGCTGCCACCCCCGGAGGCCCGGGTTCGATTCCCGGCTCTGCCACGAAATTTGAAAAGTGGTACGAGGGCTGGAACGGGGTCCACTCAGCCTCGGGAGGTCAACTGAGTAGAGGTGGGTTCGATTCCCACCTCAGCCATCCTGGAAGTGGTTTTCCGTGGTTTCCCACTTCTCCTCCAGGCGAATGCCGGGATGGTACCTAACTTAAGGCCACGGCCGCTTCCTTCCCTCTTCCTTGCCTATCCCTTCCAATCTTCCCATCCCTCCACAAGGCCCCTGTTCAGCATAGCAGGTGAGGCCGCCTGGGCGAGGTACTGGTCATACTCCCCAGTTGTATCCCCGACCAAGAGTCTGAAGCTCCAGGACACTGCCCTTGAGGCGGTAGAGGTGGGATCCCTCGCTCAGTCCGAGGGAAAAACCGAACCTGGAGGGTAAACAGATGATGATGATGATGATTAATGAGAGGTCTGGCACTGTTTTGCCTCCACAAGGTGTTTTTTTTTTTTTTTTTTTTTTTTTTTTTTTTGCTATTTGCTTTACGTCGCACCGACACAGATATGTCTTAGGGCGACGATGGGATAGGAAAGGCCTAGGAATTGGAAGGAAAAGGCCGTGGCCTTAATTAAGGTACAGCCCCGGCATTTGCCTGGTGTGAAAATGGGAAACCACGGAAAACCATCTTCAGGGCTGCCGACAGTGGGGCTCGAACCCACTATCTCCCGATTACTGGATACTGGCCGCACTTAAGCGACTGCAGCTATCCAGCTCGGTCACAAGTTTTTTAATGTTCGGTTCCAACTGTGATAGTGCACACACAACTCAAATCACTTTCAACATCTAGCCGAGCTCGGTATTTTGATTTGATGTAAGCCAGCATAGAAAACCCAGATTCACGTAGATATGTTGATCGAAACTGCACCAACAACCTGGCAGCTTCCATAGTAAGTTGTGGGTATACTGAAAAATATACTGAAAAATAATTTAACCCAAATTAATCAATAGTCAAATGTATAAACTCACCTTTTGCTTTGAAATCACATTTTAGATCGAAAGCTTGGTCCTGAAGGAAATCAGGGTCAAATCCAGTTCTAATTTGAACGGATTTCGTGTCAACTGAAATTGCCATCTATCTGAAGAAATGTCTGGAAAGTAGCGTCCAACTTCGGTTTTCAAGGATGACAAATGTTCTGAAATCAAGCTCTTCAATTCACTGTCCAAATTTAATGAGAGATTTTGTGTGTCATCAAGAAGCTCGTTAAGTATAATAATTTTAGTAAAACCTTTTTTCTACGTGTACGATTTAGCAGTGTTGAAGATAACTTTTTGTAGTAGATTCTCTTCTCTGTCATAACTTTTTACTGTTAAGCGAATTCTTGTGGGTTTTTCATTACTCACCACGCCTCACCTGAAATTCTCCAACGCTTCCCACGCGGGGCGCACTTCCCAGGTTGAGAACCGTTCGTCTATCCTATCCGACCCACCTTAGTCAACTCTGGTTCTTTCCCGACCCGACGGTATTAAAATATTCGAGGGCTAGGGAATCTTTTATTTCCATGTCCTTCGTGGCCCTTGTCGTTCTTTGACTGATACCTTCAATTTTTCGAAGACCGAGCTCGATAGCTGCAGTCGCGTAAGTGCGGCCAGTATTCAGTATTCGGGACATCGTGGGTTCGAACCCCACTGTCGGCAGCCCTGAAAATGGTTTTCCGTGGTTTCCCATTTTCACACCAGGCAAATGCTGGGGCTGTACCTTAATTAAGGCCACGGCCGCTTCCTTCCCACTCCTAGCCCTTCCCTGTCCCATAGTCGCTATAAGACCTTTCTGGGTCGGTGCGACGTAAAGCAACTTGCTTGCATTTTTCGAAGTGTCGGATCCCTTCCATTTTTTCTCTCTGATTAATGTTATATAGAGGATGGTTGCCTAGTTGTACTTCCTCTTAAAACAAAAATCACCACCACCACCACCTCACAGATTCTTTCGAGTTATTGCATTTATTAGCTTCTCGACAGTGTTATTGGAGTTACATTTGCTGGCGTAAATTTTAAAATGCAATTTCATCACTTTTAAGAAGAAAGCTCAGAGGTTTCTTAATATTATATTCTACATATGTCTTGTCAATTGAGCAGACACGGTGTTAGTTCCCCTTACATTCGTTCTTCTCCATTTCCTGTCAGTTTTTCATCTCTTTCTACTTTCTCCTCGTACATCCCGTTCTATCCAATTCTGACAGGCAGAGCGTCGGCAATTCCACTAACTTCGTTCTACGTTCATCTGGTGGCTGCTCATCTAATTTCGGGGCTGCTTTGGTTCAAGTGGTGCTATAAGCAAGTATGTTGGAGCAGGACTTGGTTTGGAACAGCGGAGGTGATAGAGGTAGTTAAGGATATGATACACATGGCTGAATGCAAGGGATCCGAGGGTATGATAGATGACTGGAATCGACGCAGGCTTCTCACCAAGCCGGTCTTGCTTCGAATATCGAACAGTCCATATGGGTATTTTTAAATGAAATGTCACTGTAGTTCGGATTCTACCTCGGGGTACCTTGAATAATATCATTTCAAAGGTCATGCAAAGTCACAAGTGTACATTCTTGCTTACCTTGCAGGGGATATAAACATAGAGAATGGTATGGAACATTTAAATTGTTGGCTACGTAGTATCAGTTGTGTAAATTGTTGTATTTTGAACCTTCTAATTCAGTTTCTGTGTAACCTTTTGAAACACCCGATTCACTTTCACACTGTTGTTTCTTCCCCCTGTGGGTGGGGGCGGTAGAATAACACCCACTGCATCCCCAGTGTGTCGTAAGAGGCGACTAAAGGGCCCCTAGGCTCTGAACTTTGCAGCGTGGGTTGGCGACCACGGGGCCTTAGCTGAGTCCTGGGATTGCTTCCACTTACTTGTGCCAGGCTCCTCACTTTCATCTATCCTATCCGACCTTCCTTGGTCAACTTTTGTTCTTTTCCGTCCCCAACGGTATTAGAGCACTCGAGGCCTAGTGAGTCATTCATTTTCACTCCCTTCGTGGCCTTATCTTTCTTTGGCCGATACCTTCATTTTTCGAAGTATCGGGTCCCTTCCAATTTTTCTCTGATTACTGTTATCTGATTAGTGTTGCCCAGTTGTATTTCCCCTTAAAACAATAATCACCACCACCGCTACCTCTGTCGAATTCCTTCCTGTTTTAATAATAATCATGTTATTGGCTTTACGTCCCACTAACTACTTTTACGGTTTTCGGAGACGCCGAGGTGCGGAATTTAGTCCCGCAGGAGTTCTTTTACGTGCCAGAAAATCTACCGACACGAGGCTGACGTATTTGAGCACCTTCAAATACCACCGGACTGAGCCAGGATCAAACCTGTTGGCGTCAGAAGGCCAGCGCATCAACCGTCTGAGCCACTCAGCCCGGCCCTTCCTGTTTTTCTTTGATTAGTGTTATATAGAGGATGGTTGCCTAGTTATACTTCGCCTTAAAATAATAATTACCACCACCATCACCACTGTTCTCGCTAATCACTAGATCCTCATGGTGAGAAGACATCTTATATCGTAGACCATGCGGTTACGGTCACGCAGATGTGAGCTTTCATTCGGGAGATAGTGGATTCGAATCTCACCCTCTGGAGCCCTGAATATAGTTTTAGGTGGTTTCCTATTTTCACACCAGGCAAATGCTGGGACTGTTCCTTAACTAAGCCACGGCTGCTGCCTTCCCAATTCTAGCCCTTTCCCATCCTTCCGACGCCGAAAACCATGGATGTGTTAGTGTGACGTTAAAAAAGTAGGTAAATAAATAAATAAATAAATAAATAAATAAATAAATAAATAAATAAATAAATAAATAAATAAATAAATAAATAAATAAATAAATAAATAAATAAATTAAATAATCTGATATCTCAATGTAGGTGGGGGTGGTAGAATAATATCCAAGGGATCCCCTGCCTGTCCTAATAGGCGACTAAAAGGGGTCCCAGGGGCTCTGAACTTTGTAGCGTGGTTTGGCGACCACGAATCCCCTAGCTGGGTCTGGCATTGCTTCCATTGTCAGGCTCCTTACTTTCATCTATCCTATCCAACCTCCCTTGGTCAACTCTTGTTCTTTTCCGACACCGGCGGCGTAGGGAGTCTTTCATTTTCATGCCCTTCAGGGCCCTTGCCCTTCTTTGGCTAACAGCTGTCATTTTTCGAAGCGTCGGATCCCTTCCATTTTTTTCCCTCTGATTAGTTTTATATAGAGCATGGTTGCCTAGTTGTACTTCCTCTTAAAACAACAACCACCGGGCGAGTTGGCCATGCGCGTAGAGGCGTGCGGCTGTGAGCTTGCATCCGGGAGATAGTAGGTTCGAATCCCACTATCGACAGCCCTGAAGATGGTTTTCCGTGGTTTCCCATTTTCACACCAGGCAAATGCTGGGGCTGTACCTTAATTAAGGCCACGGCCGATTCCTTCCAACTCCTAGGCCTTTCCTATCCCATAGTCGCCATAAGACCTATCTGTGTCGGTGCGACGTAAAGCCCATAGCAAAAAAAAACCAACAATCACCACCACTACCACCACCACCACTAGTGCCCACAAGCATCCTGAGTTTATACGATGTGAGGAACCGTGACTTCTTTCATTCAGTACCAAATAATAATTAATTACTCTAGTATAAATTTCCACGAAGGATAGAAAAACACTAAATTTGAGTATTTTGGTTTCACCAATTGATTATTCAATTCTAATTTCAACACATCAATCACAGATTCGAGGTCGCACCGTTTTGTACTTTCTGTCACATGATAATATGATAGTCCGTTTGACGTAGCATTATAAGTGTGAATACAAATTTAACTGATAAGCAGACATAGAGAAACACAAAGTGGAATGGTGTAAGGGATGATGTTCGAAGTAGGGAGCCCGTACAATGTTGGTTGCAGTGATGCGGCTTCTCCCGTAATTACTACTCTGTGTTCAGGGTTCACGGATAAAGCTTGCACCGTATCATGCATCCTTTGATTCATATAGGTAATATGGCCTATTTGCTGCTTGAAAATATCTCAACAAAATGTTGGGAGTAATTATTTTGGGCAGTAATCGTAGTACTTTTAAATATAAATTTGGTCAGTGTAGGTTGCGGTGAAAGCTCTCGATGCTTATTCAACACTACCATTCTACTGTACTTCTAATTTGAGTGGTGGGTTTGTTAGTTAAAATGTTCCAAAAAACTACCACAAAATTGTACACAGCAAATTAGAGTATGAAGGAGCTTTACTGTTTACAAATTTTTTAGGTTAAACATGGGGTTTCTAAACGAGGTAATTCTAGCTTTCTCGTGCAGAGATTTTTATTGAAAATTTTCAATCATACCTCTGTGCGGTAGTATAACTGATGGTACCCCCTGCTTGTCGTAAACGGCGATTAAAAGGAATCCAAGGGCTTTCATCCTGGGAGCGTGAGTTGGCGACTACGGGTCCCTTAGCTGAGCCTGGCATGCTTCAACTTGCTTGTGTCAGGCTGCTCACTTTCATATTTTCTATCCGACCTCCCTTGTTAATCTCTTGTTTTCTCCCGACTCAGACGGTATTAGGCTTGCGAACTCTAGGAGGTCTTTCATTTTCACGCTCTTCGTGGCTTTTGCCGATACCTTCTTTCTTCGAAGTGTCGGACCTCTTCCAGTTCCCTTCTGATTATTATTGTTAATAGAGGATGGATACATAGTTGTATTTCCTTTTAAAACAATAATCACCATCACTGCCGGAACCACCCGTCTTAGTCACCATTTCCGTGTTAGATCCAATGTCCACATATGAGGAGAGATACATTCGGTTCTCTGATTTTGAATTCTTCTTCTCATTGTACCGTTCCTTCACAGGAAGTTGGCAATCAGTATGGAATATTTTTGTGCTTTATTTTGTTTTACCCGTATCAGGGTTACCGTAACGTGGATGTTGAACTATTCTCCCCCTGTGTATGGGGCGGTAGAATAACACCCACGGTATCCGCTGCCTGTCGTAAGAGGTGACTAAAAGGGCCCCCATTGGGCCTGGCATTGCTTCCACTTACTTGTGCCAGGATGCACACTTTCTTCTATTTGCAGTCGCTTAAGTGCGGCCAGTATCCAGTAATCGGGAGATAGTGGGTTCGAGCCCCACTGTCGGCAGCCCTGAAGATGGTTTTCCGTGGTTTCCCATTTTCAAATCAGGCAAATGCCGGGGCTGTATCTTAATTAATACCATGGCCGCTTCCTTCCAATTTCTAGGCCTTTCCTAGCCCATCGTCGCCATAAGATTTATCTGTGTCGGTGCGACGTAAAGCAAATAGAAAAAAAAAACTTTCCTCTATCATGTCTGACCTCACTTGGTCAACTCTAGTTCTTTTTTCTACCCCGACGGTATTAGGTTTCGAGGGCTATGGAGTTTTTCATTTCCACGTTCTTCGTAGCCCTTGTCTTTCTATGGGCGATATATTCATTTTTGAAGTGTCGAATCCCTTCCATTTTTTCTCTCTGATTAGTGTTATGTAGAATATGGTTGCCTGGTTGTACTTCCTCTTAAAAGAATAACTACCACTACCACTCAAATAGGGAGTGTGGGTTGGCGATTACGGGGCCCCGAGATGAGTCCTGGCATTGCTTACACTTACTTGTGCCAGTCTCCGTAGTTTCATATGTCCTATACGACCTCTCTTGGTCAACTCTTGTTCTTTTCCGACCCCGAACGTATTAGAACAATCGAGGCCTAGGGAGTCTTTCATTTTAATGCCCTTCGTGGCCCTTGCCTTTCTTTGGTCGATATCTTCATTTTTCGAAGTGTCAGAGCCCTTCTATTTTTCATTCTCCCTGATTAGTGTTATATAATATCCTCCTGTAGGTGGGGGCGGTAGAATAACACCCACGATATCCCCTGTCTGTCGTAAGAGGCTACTAAAATAGGCCCTAGTTGCTGACCTTTGGAGTGTCGGTTGACAACCACGGTGCCCTTAGCTGTGTCCTGACACTGCTTCCACTTTCTTCTGCCAGGCTCCTCACTTTCATCTATCGTATCCGACCTCCCTTGGTCAACAGTTGCTCTTTTCCGACACCGACAGTATTACATCAATCGAGGCCTAGGGAGTCTTTCCTTTTCACGCCCTTGGTGGCCTTTGCCTTCCTTTGGCTGATACCTCCATTTTTCGAAATGTCGGATCCCTTCAATTGTTCTCTATGATTATTGTTATATAGAGGTTTGGTTGCCTAGTAGCACTTCTTCTTAAAACAATAATCACCGCCATTACCACCTAGCCGTGCACTGTTCAGTGTACTTCAGAAATATAGCAAGAAACATGCAGTATGTTGTTTAAGCAGCATTTGTAATTGCGGTGCTACCAAATATTGACTACATTTGAACTAGCGAAATTTGAGCAAGCCCTCCTAACCCAATCCGTAACAGTGAACGGTAAGTGATATTCAGAGGGCATTGACTTTTACAAGCCTACAGTGTTACAGCTGCAGAAAGCACTTCATCGCTGTTTTAGCGAACACACCCTGCCCGAGATATGGGGACACACCACTGTGTGGTACAGGGCCTCTCTAATGGAAACACTTAAGTGATCCGTGATGCTGTTGTATGGCTTCGACAATGTGTTGGTTAGGAAATGAGAAAGGATCAAATGGCGAGCGTACGCTGTCCTACGACTTCAAGGAACCACCAGTCGTGGCCGAGCAGCTGATGAAACTCTATCTCACATCAGATTCCTGTAACACGCTCATGTTTTATCATGAAATAAATCTCGAGTTCTCCCTCGAGTGCATCTTTTACGTTTGTGAAATATATGTGACTAGTGACTACATACATATTGCGAGCATAAAACTTATTCTTTACGTTATATACCCATTAAAGCCCAAATTATATTTATAAATAAAATTATAATTTTGTCTGTACACTTCAAACTTTGCGTAATAGGCTACTCATTTTCTTTATCTTTATCTCAGATTCGGTACATACAACTCCAAAATAGGTACATTTCAGTTTTTATTTTTGTCCGTTATGACATGGGAAAACGACTCCACAGAAGAGTTATGCACTGGGCCAGGGTTTCCCAAACGTTATCTTATTGTTGCCGGGCGAGTTGCCGTGCGGTTAGAGACGCGCGGCTGTGAGCTTGCATGCGGGAGATAGTGGGTTCGAATCCCATTGTTGGCAGCCCTGAAGATGGTTTTCCGTGGTTTCCCATTTTCACACCAGGCAAATGCTGGGGCTGTACCTTAATTAAGGCCACGGCCGCTTCCTTCCAAATCCTGGACCTTTCCTATCCCATCGTCGCCAAGAGACCTATCTGTGTCGGTGCGACGTAAAGCCACTAGCAAAAAAAAAAGACGTTTTGTGTTTGAGGCCCCCTTAGCATATCGCATTTATTTCCAAGGACCCCATAGCTACAGAAAATAATACTGAATTCTGTGAACAAAAAACAGAATTTTGCAATGTTACCATGTTTGACTGTATTCGTATAATTTAGGATTAATGTTTACTTTCATTTAATGCCGGGCTGAGTGGCTCAGACGGTTAAGGCCCTGGCCTTCTGACCCCAATGTGGCAGGTTCGATCCTGGCTCAGTCCGGTGGTATTTGAAGGTGCTCAAATACGTTAGCCTCGTGTCGGTAGATTTACTGGCACGTAAAAGAACTCCCACGGGACTAAATTCCGGCACCTCGGCGTCTCCGAAGACCGAAAAAGTAGTTAGTGGGACGTAAAACAAATAACATTATTATTATTCTGTTAGCATGCGTGTCTTATGAAGTATGAAGTGAGCACTGAGCTTGGTCGTTGAAGGATGTTCCCCTTATATGATCATCCTTTCAATTACCTCTTAGAAGTGATCGGTGAGGCTGGGTGTGGTTTATGCCAGCGTAGCTTCCGGTACACTGTAGCTTCCAGCAGCCCAGTGAATGAATTAAAACTGCTAACTGATTGAAAGAACTTTTGCACTGGGCAGCATCCTGCATGGAAATAGTTTTTGTTCATAACCGGTGTGGAGAGATGAACCCATGGGGACCTCGAAGATCAGCGTATAAGAATTACCTGTTTCCGGGCCGCAGGGGAAGTAGAGTCGTTTTATACGCTTTGTAGCCATTTGCTCCTTCACGATCAGCTTCTAGACCGATGTAGTTAACTGGTTGCAGGAAACTTAGTCCAACTGTCTGTATATTTAAACTCGTACCACGATGTACCACCTTTGATAAGCAATAGCATTACTCATGGTAACAAGGAAACTTGTTTCCATTTGTTATTGTTCAGAGTCCTCGTAATAATATTATTGTTTCTGTGCCCCCACTAACTACTTGTAAGGTTTTCAGAGACGCCGAGGTGAAAGAATTCTGTCCCACAGGAATTCTTTTACGTATTGACACGAGTAGTTATGAGTTAAGTGCCTTCACACACGAAAGTGTTAAAATTCGGAATCCAGTATTGCCGTTTGCGCAGCGGACAGTCCTCAGTCAGTGATTTTCTACTCCACTGATTTCCGAATTGTTCGAATTAAGAAAACAGGCCAACGAAAGCCGTCAGTACGTACGTTTGGGTAGTTTCATGCTTCTGCTGTGGCCATTCACCCCTTCTACTCAAATATGTTCCAGCAGTTTTGGTTGATATAAGAGTGCTTATTTGTTGTACATTCAAGGACCCTCTTGCATAGCTAGACTAACAGCACTTCGGCTGTCCTTCGGGGAGTCGGAGGCTTGGGGAGGGGGAGATATCTCTGCATTGTTAATAATAATAATAATAATAATAATAATAATAATAATAATAATAATAATACCCGTGTGGGGATTTACCGGTTACCTCCATCGGGCGCGTCCCATTGGAATTGGGGAAGCTCGCTGACTCTGCCGCCAGCAGAGTCAGAGGGTAGTAGGGAGATAAAATACTACCGTGAAAAAACTGGTCCCTTGCCAGGGTTACGGCGAAGACTGGTAAATGACCAGAAGCCAGAAAACATCTTGAGGTAACCTCTAGGGCTAACAACCCTAATTGTAAAAGTCAAGTCAAAAAGCATGATGGCACAACATTTCAAGAAACATACCCCAGGGGGTAAATCTTCGGATAAATCTCTCGTCGTGAATGCCACGGCGCACGAGTCTCGTTCAGATTCTGGGGGAGACTCGACATCATGCAAGAGACGAGTCGGAGCGTCTCGGTGTACCCCGAAGAGTAAAAAACTCAGGCCAAAATATAAAACCTTTCTAGCAACTTTCAACATAAATTCACTTACACAAACTGGCAAGCTGAAAACCCTCACCAAAGCTCTTCACGAAAATCAGATATCCATAATGGCCCTACAGGAAACAAGGTACCCAGATGAAGAGATTTTTGAATCCGAAGGCTACCGATTTTTCAAGAGCAGAGCGCAAAGAGGAATCCTCAATGGAGCTGTGATGCTTGGAACCGCGTTTGCTGTTAGAACCAAGATCCTTAAATCGGTTGCAAATTTCGAACCTGTGAATGACAGATTGTCTGTACTCACAATTAAATGCGCGAACAAAACCTACGCCCTAGTTAACGCACATGCTCCTACAAACGATAAGAACAAGTCTGATCCAGACGAAGTTGATAATTTCTGGGACCTACTGGATGAACAATTAAACAAAATCCCCAAACACCATGCTAAGCTTCTTCTGGGTGACTTCAATGCCCAACTAGGTCGTGAACAGAAGTACAAGAAAGTTATAGGAAATTACCCTGCTCACAAAAGAACCAATCCCAACGGCAAAAGACTGGTGTCCATTTGCGAAAATCACAACCTGCAGGTCATGTCGACCCACTTTCGCCATCTACCCAGAAAGCAAATGACTTGGCGTTCTCCCGTCCAAGCTCTCGGAGAGTTTCAAATTGATCACGTTGCAATCTCCAGGAGAAACAGCCCTGAGATTATGAATGTGAAGGTAAAGAAAGGCATCAATGTGGCCTCATATCATTATATGTCTCTTATCAAATTCAAACCAATTCCCGCAAACACAAGGAAGACAACCAAACAGATCACACGCTTCGACAACGATAAACTTCGGCAAAGGGTCGAGGAGTTCCAGGAGAAGGCTAGACCAAATGACTGTGACTTTAACAACGCCAAAAGTCTCCTTGTTGAGGCCGCCAAAGACGTTGCAGAAATCAAGAGAACCAAAAAGCATGCCTGGTGGAATGGTACCTGCGAATCAGTCCTCCAAGAAAGACTCAATGCATGGAAACAGTACTACTCTACGAAATCAGAAAATGATTGGGAAACCTACAAAACCCAACGTGCCCAAGCAGCTAGGGTGTTCAGAACTGAGAAACGTAAATACGAAAAATCTCTCATTGAAAAGATAGAACAAAACTTTAGGAAGAATGAAAGCAGAGAGTACTACAGAGCCTTCAAACGCAAACTCACTGGCTATAAACCACCATCTCTATGCTTTGAGCGAAAGGACGGCACACTGGCGACGTCAAATGAAGAAAATTGCAGCATTCTGGCAGATTACTTCAAGAATTTACTTAACTGCTCTAAACCCCAAAGCGCCATTGAGACCAAGGAACCCTTACTCAGGTACCCAGATTCCAGACCACCCGACAGAGATGAAATCAGGCGCCACATTGCCCGTCTCAAAAATAACAAAGCGCCGGGTGAAGACTCAGTAGTAGCAGAACTATGGAAATATGCCCCAGAGGAATCACTTGATATCTTGCAAAAGCAAATAGAAGAAATTTGTAACAAGGAGACCCTACCGGAAGATTGGAAAATAGCTTTGATCCATCCATTACACAAAAAAGGCAGCATGAAGAACATCAACAACTACAGAGGAATATCTTTGCTACCCGTGACTTACAAAATTCTATCACTTGCCATCCTGGAGCGTTTGGAAGCACAAGTCGAACATCAAATAGGTGAATACCAAGGAGGGTTCAGAAAAGGTCGCTCAACAGCTGAACAGATCCAAAATCTCAAAACGATCATCAGATATTGTACACTAAGGTCCAAGCAGTATGTGTCTGTCTTTGTGGACTTTAAGAAAGCATACGACTCCATTGACCGGGAAGTCCTGCTAAACATCTTAAATGAATTTGGAGTTGATTTGAAACTGCTGGCATTAATTAGAGCCACCCTGACCGATACAAAATCCAAGGTGAAGTTCCACGGATGTCTCTCGCATTCCTTTGACATCAAAACAGGAGTCCGACAAGGTGATGGGCTATCCCCGATACTCTTCAACTGTGTTCTTGAAAAGATCATCAGAACCTGGCGGGTGAGATTACAGGAAACCAACTACAGTCCATTGGGAATAGGAACCAAATCCAAGGGGATCGCAACAGACTGCTTAGCATTTGCCGATGATATTGCTGTTCTCTCAACCGACATAGAAACCGCTAGAGCTCAAGTTGAAATTTTAAAGGAAATTGCCGAACAAACTGGTTTGCACATATCGTTTGAGAAAACAGAAGTAATGACTAACATCAAAGAGGCTCCACCAAAACTCCATACAAAATACGGGGACATCACCCGAGTAGACAAATTCAAATACCTAGGTGAGATAATCATGAAAAATGGACTGGACAAAGAAGCACTTCAGGAGCGAGTACGCAAACTGGAAATAGCCTACCAAACATCCCGCACAATCTACAACAAAAAATGCCTTTCCCAAAACACCAAGATACGTCACTATGAAACAGTTCTGAAGCCAGTAGTTCTATATGCAGCTGAAACCCTGTCTCTAAATGCCAACAAAGGACTCCTTGAAGAACTGGAGAAAAGAGAACGAAAAATTGTGAGAGGAATCTTGGGATCAAAGTACAAAAATGGAATCCATCAAAAGAGATCCATCAAGGAAGTCTACAGCAAAATAGAGAAAATTACCGACACAATTAGAAAAAGACGGGCACGATTTTATGGTCATCTGAAAAGAATGGACGGAAGAAAGTTAACTAAAGAAATCTTTCACTTTTTTGATTCAAACCCCAAAACCACAATTCCCTGGTTTAGAAATACCAAAGAAGACCTGCAAATGCTACATATCTCAGCTGAAGACGCCCTTAACAGAGATATCTTCCGCAAGAAAATATTGACGAACGGGCTAAACCGAGACGAGCAACCGAAGAGAAGACACGGTGCCCCTTGGACAGAGGAGCGTAAGCAGGCCCACTCACAAAGAATGAGGGAAATTTGGGCTCTAAAGAAGGCCAAGTTCAGTGTCAAATGCAACAAGACTTAACGTGGTCCTTGATGGCCCCAGCGAATTATATATATATATTATTATTACTTTCATTTAAATTTAAATGTAACTTCATTTACATAAATGTACTTTGTATATGCATAGAAATGATAAAACATTGTGACACTTGGCTAATCATTATAACCGTCTGGATCAGGAAACTTGAGAAAATTCGCTTGGTACAGTTGTTGGATCAATAGGACGAATGGTGCTGTTTCCCAAACACCAAGCGTTTTGCAAAACGTAGTTACCCGAACTGAAAATCAGCCCCTACATTAGTTTCGTTTCTTTACTTCGTTTTCATTTGTGTGAGAACAGAAAGGTACACTCACACAAGTATGTTGTCACGAAAAGCATTACCCGCAGTATTTCCTTTCTAGAAGTTGTAGGGTATAGGGTATGTCACGGACCCAAAAGTCGATCACCGACCTCGATAGCTGCAGTCGCTTAAGTGCGGCCAGTATCCAGTATTCGGAAGATAGTAGGTTCAAACCCCACTGTTGGCAGCCCTGAAGATGTTTTTCCGTGGTTTCCCATTTTCACACCAGGAAAATGCTGGGGCTGTACCTTAATTAAGGCCACGGCCGCTTCCTTCCCAGTCCTAGCCCTTTCCTGTCCTATCGTCGCCATAAGACATATCTGTGTCGGTGCGACGTAAAGCCAATAGCAAAACAAGAAAAACAAAAAAACAAACAAAAACAAAAAACAAACAAACAGTCGATCAGAGACGTGGAGTTGTCATACAAAGGTTTCAAAAGATACTGCCAATTTGTACCATTTATGGGCCAAAAAATGCACATACGTCCGCCTCTGTGGTGTAGTGGTTAGTGTGATTAGCTGCCGCCCCCGGAGGCCCGGGTCCGATTCCCGGCTCTGCCACGAAATTTGAAAGTGGTACGAGGGCTGGAACGGGGTCCACTCAGCTTCGGGAGGTCAACTGAGTAGAGGTGGGTTCGATTCCCATCTCTGCCATCCTGGAAGTGGTTTTCCGTGATTTCCCACTTCTTCTCCAGGCAAATGTCGGGATGGTACCTAACTTAAGGCCATGGCCGCTTCGTTCCCTCTTCCTTGTCTATCCCTTCCAAACTTTCCATCCCCCCGCAAGGCCCCTGTTCAGCATAGCAGGTGAGGCCACCTGGGCCAGGTACTGGTCATCCACCCCAGTTGTGTCACCGACCCAGTGTCTGAAGCTCCAGGACACTGCCCTTGAGGTGGGATTCCTCTCTGAGTCCGTTGGAAAAACCGACCCTGGAGGGTAAACAGATTAAGAAGAAGAAGAAGAAGAAGAAGTAGAAGAAGAAGAATTACATACACTGTATTTAAGTTATACAATATTAAGCGCTCCAAAACTGGAACTATCAAATTTCTCCATTAATATTAGCATGAGCGAAACCTGTATATGAGCAAGTGTGAAAAATATTACTTTTGATCTTTTACTCTTCATGCATTTTGATCTTACGAAGAATAACAAAAGAAATACAAATGAATACAGTGGGATATATTTGGGAGCCTCCGTGGCTTAGGTGGCAGCGCACCGGCCTCTCACCGCTGGATTCGGTAGTTCAAATCCCGGTCACTCCATGTGAGATTTGTGCTGGACAAAGCGGAGGCGCGACGGGTTTTTCTCCGGGTACTCCGGTTTTCCCTGTCATTTTTCATTCCAGCAACACTCTTCACTATCATTTAATTCCACCTATCATTCATTAATCTTGGCCACAGAGGAGTGCGACAGGCTTCGGCAGCCAGCACGATTCCCGTCCTCGCCGAAGGATGGGGCTTCATTCATTCCATTCCTGACCCGGTAGCATGACTGGAAACAGGCTGTGGATTTTCACAGTGGGATATATTTGCAACTACATACTTTTCCAAAGTAAAACAATTTACGGTAAAGTAGTAAGTTTATTGTTTTCTGTTCCAAATGAAAAGCCCATTCTGTTATCACCAGAGCCCACAGTTTATAATGCAAACTTACATAAGCGTGTAGGAAGTATATTCTAGCCAGCACGACGGTTCTGCAGTGAGATTTGCAATGTAAGGGATGCGGCCTGTTAGAACCCCTGAAATTTATGCAAATTACCTACGTAACCCTACAGCGGGCTAGACACCACTTGCTTCGTGCCTAATGAGTGTGCATTCTTAGCTATTAGTGCTTAAATATTCGGTCTCTAGTTATCATTAATTGATAAGCTCATACCTTTAATTCGCTACTTGTTTCTCTTGATGCCATCTACATCATCATCTTACTCCTCCTCCTCCTCATCATCATCATCTTCATCAATAATGCCACTACATAATAATAATAATAATAATAATAATAATAATAATAATAATAATAATAATAATAATAATAATAATAATAATAATAATATTCAGAATGAACAATGACAGGCTTACTAGAAGTATTCTCAACCTTACTCTGTTAATGAAAGTCAAGAACAACTGGCTTCGTGAAATAGAACACGACCTTCGGGAAATTGGCATCCCACAGGGAATTGTTCAAGATCGACTCCAGTTCAAAAAAGCAGTCAAGAACTATCATTTTGCCGGTTTTGGACCCCTCAATATTGCTACTCCACTATACACCAAGAAAATAATATATGACCTAGTGCATAACTCTTCTGTGGAGTTTTTCCCCATAACCTCATAACGAATAAACATTTAATAATAATAATAATAATAATAATAATAATAATAATAATAATAATAATAATAATAATAATAATAATAATAATAATAATAATAATAATATATTTATTGCAGCTAATTGTCATATACAAATAATAAACAAAATAATTCATTGCAGAACCTAATTAGACGAATGTTTCCTCCTGCACACCTTAGTACGTGATAACGATCACACTGCTTCTCGCACAAAGCACACATGCATCCCTCATTTGGTGAGTGATACATCGTCGTGGAGCATAGTTTGAAATGAAAACCATGTACAGCTAGTCTTATTCTTACGTGCCGTAACTCGTAGTTCGCTTCCTTCTATTTTTCGTTGATCGTCCCTTCCGTACTGTAGAAGTCCACCCAGATTTCCAATTCCTTTCTCTGATGTTCGCGAAATAAATTTTGGTATGCCGGTTTGATGGGAGAGATAATTTGTCCCGTATTTCCTCCATAAGCATCATTTCACTAATTAGCTCATACGCCAGTCTCGAAGAGGCAAATTTCGACCAACATAGGGCTCTCTTTAAAAATGTTGCTTTTATCTTCTCCACATCCTTTACGTTTCTCACTGACAGATGCTGCCAAATACTGGAGATGTCTTAGGTTATTACAGGTGCTATTTTTACTTTGAATAACTTCAACGCTGTCTGAGGAGATATTTTATATAAATATTTGATGCCATTAATAGCTATCACTGCTGCTGTTAATCTCTGTTTGATATGCGTTCTGAAATTGGTTCCTTGTATTTGCAGTGTTATTCCGAGGTATTTACATTTATTCACACTGTTTAGTGGTTCTCCATCCAAATATATCATGTCACTTGCTGCATGTCTGCCACTTTTCCTAAAGGTCATAGTCATAGTTTTACTTCTGTTTACATGAAGGTCATTTGTATTAGCCCATTCTACGAGCCGATCAAATGCCAACTGCACAGCAGGTAATTGACATGGACACTAAAACCATGTTATTTACATACATATAAATGTTTGTGCCTTCTGTCTTCGTTGCCTGTATGACATCGTGTGTTGCGACGTTGAAAAGGAGAAGACTTAACGAATCACCCTGTAGTACACCCAACGTCTGGTCTATTGGATCGGATATTGTGATCGAGTCGTCTATTTGCACCTCATTCTTTGCCTGGATGTTTTTTACAAGTTGCAATATGGGATTATTTTTTCCTGATATGACTTGCCTTCGACTAATTGTATCAAAGGCTTTCGAATAATCCACAAATATAATATGTAGTTTCCCTTTCGTGAATCTAAAGGCTTTATGAATATCGTTCTGAAGGCATTCTATAGCTTGTATTGTGTACCGGTTTTTTCCTAAATCCAAATTGTTCTTCTGGGAGATACTGATCTAGTAAAATATTCAGCCATTGCGTTAACAGTTTGGTCAATATCTTCAACAATGTGCGTTCTATTTCTACTCCTCGATATGAATCAGGGTCATTTAAGTCTCCCTTCCATTTATAAAGTGTCTTTATTGTTGGAGTCCGCCATCGATCCTGTATTTCTTCCCTGTTTAACACATTGGTTAAATAGGCTGGTAAGTGGACTAT
The DNA here is from genome assembly GCF_040414725.1 of Anabrus simplex. NCBI lineage: Eukaryota > Metazoa > Arthropoda > Insecta > Orthoptera > Tettigoniidae > Anabrus > Anabrus simplex. The sequence continues at coordinate 108,527,378 of NC_090268.1, forward strand.
GAGGACGGGAGCCAAACTCTTCAAATGTTCATTGTAAATCATGTCTGGCCAACAAGTTTTGTTAATTTTCAAATTTAAGAGTATCTGCTGTATATAAATATAAATACCAGGACCAATAATTCATGGACTGAAGAACGGAGGAAAATGTTAAGGGCCCAGATGAAGAGATTTTGGAGAAGAAAAGATCAACATCAGCCTAATAAGTTTTACCGCTCCCCACAGATGGGCATTACGTTGTAAAATAAATAAATAAATAAATAAATAAATAAATAAATAAATAAATAAATAAATAAATAATAATTCACGTATTCAGTTGTTAGTAAATACCTTATTAAATGATGTCCCTGTATAACTGATCATTTTTAATACTGTTTTCACCACGCGAGTCGGCCGTGCGGTTAGGGTCGTGTAGCTGTTAGCTTGCATTCGGGAGATGGTAGGTTAGAATCCCACCATCAGCAGCCCTGAAGATGATTTTTCGTGGTTTCCTATTTTCGAACCTGGCAAATGCCGAGGCTGTGCCTGATTAAGGCCACGGACAATACCTTCCTAATCCTTGGACTTCCCCATCCTTCCATCGCCGAAAACCTTCGATGGGTTAGTGCGGCGTTAAATCAGTAACAAGAAAAAGTTTACGTTTCCTAATATCACACTAGTGAAGAAAAGTGTAATATTAGTTTATATCTGACTTAATTTTTACAAGGACTTCTACTGCAGTTAATTTGTAAGTAGCTCCTTTTTTATCTTTTATGTAGAATAAGCTAAAAAAAAAATGTGTATACGTTGTACCCATCGTATGCCTCGACTAACTCCCGCCGGAGTCGACAAATGATTCTTCTCAAACGTGATGGTTCAGTACGGACCTCGAGTACAATCGTGGATTTGCGTTTCATTAACAATTCAATTTAATCTATTCTTGATCAGTTTTCGTGGAATGGGCATGAGAGGCTCGTACGCAAGCTACCTTAAATGGAAACAATTCTTATTTGGAAAATATCGAAATAATTATTTATTCATAAATGATAATTAATTAAATCAGATAGAGTTCATATCTGGGAGAAAGCAATGAGAAATATGATATTACTAGCATTCTACATTGTTTACGGATATCGAAGTAAATTACTGTACATGCAGTAAATAGGATTTTTTAAAATTGCATGCCTCTTAGCGTTATCCGGGAAACCATGGGGAGGTCCCCATTCGTTGTTTCCAATGCAATGACTAATGCAGCGTCACAATCGATTTGGAAAATTTTTGTTACAATCGCAGACCCCCTTTTCTACTTCCTGACAGATTACAGTTGGGGATTTCTTATTATAATGGCAGGCAACTTCTCCACTGCCAGTCACATCGAGTTGGTGAGTTTCCATTAAAATAGTAGAACACTATGCCTAATGCCAGTCATATTTTAGATGGGTATATTTGTACATAATGGCGGGTACCCTTGCCCACAGCCGAACACAATCGGGCAGGGGAGTTTTGAACAAAATTGCATGATCCCTTGCCTTCTGCAAGTGAAATCGAGAAGGGAATTGTTCTTTACAATGGTGGGCCCTCCTTACTAATGCCACCTACACAGGAGTTGGAAAAGGACTCCATGCCTACTGCCAGTCAGAGTCGATGTGGAGAGTACAGATTACAATAACAGACACATCCTTTCTTGATCGCTATAAATCGACATCAATATATATCGACATACACAAGGATATGCATGTTTAAAATATTGCAGACCTTCATTTACGGATTAACTGCTGCTAAACGGTACGTCATATCAACAAACGGATTGTGCCACAAGACGCCGTATTTAGCGGTCTAAATGGCTGGTCCTATGATATTTTCTCGTATGTCATTTATTCATGGGTCAGATTGAGTTAGAAACGTTAAATAGGGTGAAATTTGGGTAAGATTGTTTTCACAGTGCATTACATTTCGGATAATTATGTGACAGCTAAAATCATATCATTTGGCTCACATATGGCTACCGTGTGGGCCAATGATCTTGTAGAATTTGATGATTCTATCTTTCCTATAGGTGATTAAAAGTATGAATTATGCGTGTAAAAATGTAAAATTTACTTACAATTGAGAAATAGAGACAAATTTAACATATAAATGATAGAGATACGACAAAAAGTCACAGGACCAAAGTTGTACATCACTCCAATTTGAACGGAGATTGTGTCATCCAATTTGTGTTAGGTCTTACCGTTTACTCACGAAATATCTCGAAACGAAGGTCTGCACCGTCATTAGAATTGCCTCGATATTTCGATATTCTTCGGGGGTAAAAAGTTAAAAATTTAAAGATCTTGGAAGTTTTCCGTTAGTTGCAGGCTAAAACGTATAATTTTGCCGAATTTCAATTTTGTAGCTCGTCTGGCAAATTGTGCCGCACTCTTGAATTTTTTGGTGGGACGGTAAAAATTAGGACTTTCAGGAAACTAAAGCCAAAAAATATGCAGATCGTCATTATTACCCTTTAAACGGATAGCTGTGCGAGAATTGTGCCAAAATAGTCAATGCACAGACACACTGTCGTTATGATTTTATTTATATAGATTCTTAACATTTATCATCCTAGATTGCGTATGAAAACGAAACAATTATTTATGAAAGTAAAGATAATCATTAAATTAATTACCCGCTTCATATAAATGGGATATTCAATGGTTGAAGGCTATGTTTTATATCCTTACTTTAAGTCAACAGAAAAGGAATATCCTTTCAACCTTATGAAATCTCCGGAAGAATACATTGAAATCATATTATGTGACATCCTAATCATATTCCATTTTCTTACAAGTTGCTTACGTCGCACCGACACCAATAGGTATTATGGCGACGATGGGACAGGTAAGGGCTAGGAGTGGGAATGAAGCGGCCGTGGCCTTAATTAAGGGACAGCCCCAGCCAGCATTTTCCTGGTGTGAAAATGGGAAGCCACGGAAAGCCATCTTCAGGGCTGCCGATAGTGGGGTTCAAACCCACTATCTCTCGAATACTGGATACCGACCGCACTTAAGCGACTGCAGCTATCGAGCTCGGTAAATCATATTCCAATAATAATATTATTTAGTTAATTATCATGTCATTATTAAATATTACACGGAGTGGCCAAAAGTTACGGCCCCTGGGGGTGGGGGCAGTATAATAACACACACGGATTCCCCTGCCTGTCGTAAGAGGTGACTAAAAGGGTCTTTAGGGGTCTCAACTGGGGAGCGTGGTTTGCGGACTAACACTCTTGTTCTATTCCGACCCCGATGGTATTAGAGCATTCGAGGCCTAAGGAGTTCAAAACTACATTATTTTATCTTCAAAATTTTCATTATTGCCTGGAAGAATTACATATCAACATACTAATGTAATTTAGAAAGCATTAGGAAAAATACGATTCGCAACACTTATATCTCTTGGTTGATTCTATCTCTCGTCAGGGTAGGATTTACTTAACCTTCATCCATTGTGATGTCCCGTGCCAGCATTACAACTTAGTAATCCATCGGATACGTCATCTTGGTCATTTCAATATTAACTTTAAACATTTTCATTCAACATGGAACTCAAAAATATTGCAATCAAAACAGGTTCTGGACTCTTTAGTAATGTTCCACAGAAATTTAGCCTCTCTCGCCTGAAATGATATATTCCTATATTATTTATGCGTATATTTCACAAGAAATGACCTTTAATTATGGGTTGGTATCCTTAACTTTCAATCGGCTTTAAGGTACGATATGTCCAATATTATTCTAGTTTTCTTACAGTGACTTGGGTTTCTGTTTTCTAACTCATGAAAACCGAGCTCGATAGCTGCAGTGCGGCCAGTATCCGGTATTCGGGAGATAGTGGGTTAGAGCCCTACTGTCGGCAGCCCTGAAGATGGTTTTCCGTGGTTTCCCATTTTCACACCGGGCAAATGCTGGGGCTGTACCTTAAATAAGGCCACGGCCACTTCCTTTAAACTTCTAGCCTTTTCCTGTCCCATCGTTGCCATAAGACCTAACTGTGTCAGTGCGACGCAAAGCAACTTGCAGAATAACTCATGAAAACAACATAAGATAATCAGTATATATATTTTTTACCAAATTATTATTAGCAATATATTCATTTCCGATGTTTTATATGAATTTGCAGCCATTTGCTGCAAGGGCATATTTGGAACGTTTTTTTATATCATTAAGTTTGTACCTCTCTGAAGTAAAATAAATAAATAAATAAATAAATAAATAAATAAATAAATAAATAAATAAATAAATAAATAAATAAATAAATAAATAAATAAATAAATAAATAAATAAATAAATAAATAAATAAATAAATAAATAAATAATGTGTGTTGCACTTTAAAAATGTATAAGTATATCCAACAATATGTTAGTAGTTGGGCTGTGAGATATCCAGACCACATCGGCTTCTGATTGATCTATTTAAGGCGTGAAGGCTTGTGATTGGCTGTTGGGCGTGTGGCGGGAATTGGAAATGAGGTATGCGGGTAATTTGAATTCTTGGCGGGCTGTCACAGGTGTTCGAAGAATGTCATTGGCACGTGTCCGGCCCATGGCTAAATGGTTAGCGTGCTGGCCTTCGGTCAAATGGGACCCGGGTTCGATTCTCGGCAGGGTCGGGAAATTTAACCATCATTGGTTCATTTCGCTGACACGGTGGCTGGGAATATGTGTCGTCTTCATTATCATTTCCTCCTCATCACGACGCGCATGTCGCCTACGGGAGTCAAATCAAAAGACCTGCACCTGGCGTGCGGAACTTGTCCTCAGACACTCCCGGTACTAAAAGCCATACGCCATTTCATTTCATTTCATTGGCACGTGGAGCTGTGTGTGGTTAGCTCTTCATAGCTTCATTTGTACCGTTGGAAGTGTGGAAAAAGTTGCAGGATATTTTAAATGAAGCATCCTGATGCCGAATTTATCATGAATTCCGTCCTTATTACCACCAACGAAGAACATTCTTGTCAAATCTATCACCGGAACATTTTATTTGTTTGTCTAAACAATTCATTAGTTAGTTTAAAACTAGAATCAAAACATAGTTCTCATAGACACCCTCCTGTGGATGGTGGCGGTAGAATAACACCCACGGTATCCCCTGGCTGTCGTAAGAGGCGACTGAAAGGAGCGCCAGGGTCTCTGAACTTTAGAGCGTGTGTTGGCAACCACGGGGCCCTTAGCTGAGTCCTGACATTGCTTCCACATACTTGTGCTAGGCTCCTCACTTTCATCTATCCTATCCGACCTCCCTTGGTCAACTCTTGTTATGTTCAGACCCCGACGTTATTAGGTTTGCGAGGGCTAGGGAGTCTTTCATTTTCATGCCTTTCGGGGCCCGTGTCTTTCTTCGGCCGAAACCTTCATTTGTCGAAGTGTCGGATCCCTTTCATTTTCTCTCTCTTATTAGTGTTAATAGAGGATGGTTGCCTAGTTGTACTTCCTCTTAAAACAGTAATCATCACCACCACCACCTCTCATAGAACAGTGGCCTTTAATTAGTTAAAAGTTTACTATTCATAGTGTATGTTTTTGTTGACACTTATCCTAGACCTTTCTTCAGCTGATATTTCTGGGGTGACTGGAGCTAATTGACTTATTTTGGATTTTGGACAGTTGCCCTTCCTAAGAGCACATGCTCTTTCAGGAGAAAATTTGAACCTGGGATTGATCCTCTGTAGTTCAACTCGAAAGCCAACAGCTGAGCTACTACTTTATTGACGGCCCCCATTTGTTATACGCTCAATAATATGACGTTATCTCGGGAATGAAGCGCGTTATAATTTTCATAGCACTGACTCTATGCCTAAACATACGCTACAGTGCATAGTTGTAAATAATAATTAGAAAGTTATTTAAAATTAATATTATAATTAATTTCTCTGGGTCTGTACATGATTGCTTGACGATAGAAACATGTAATGTCAGTGTCTTCTTCTTCTTCCTCTTCTGCGCGAATGAGTCATCAGGACCAGGCGGAATGAATATTTGTTGAGCTTTCCTCCATGCCCAATAGTTCTTCATTTTCTTCTATTGTGATTTCTGTTCCTCCGACCTAGTACATCTTGTTGGTTTCTTCTCGTCTTCCTCAAATCCCCTTGTGTGAACAATTTTACTGATTATATTCCTATCCTGCAGATTTGGTGATCCTAACTCAGTGAGGTCTTTCTCTACATGCTTATACAATGTTGATCTCGTAGGTTCGATTTGCAAAGATTTGTGAATTCGACCAGTAAGTCTGTTATTCATTCTTTCCAAATGTCTTAAAAATTGAATTCGTTTCAGTCTAATTGTAGCAGAAGTTTAGATAGTTTGAAATATATTTCTGAGTTGAGTTTGGGATTAATGTATTGCATTTTTAATTCTTGGCCCTAAGATTTTTCTCACGATTTTCCTTTCTTTAATCTCTAATTGTTTCTTTGCATTTTTATGATATAAATTGAGCGTTTCTGAAGCATAAAGAGCTCAATGTTTGATCGCTTTTAGGTAATGAGGAATTTTACTGTTGCATTTGTTGTTATACATATTCCTTATGTGTTGAAAAGCAATTTCCATTTTATGAATTCTTGTAGCCCTTGATTTATTTTCATTGTCATTTTCAGTGATCGATTCTCCTAAGTACTTAGATTACTTTACTCTTACAATTTTATTCATATCAATGGTAAGTTCCGGTGGAGCAGTTCCCATTTAGTTTTTTCATTTAAAATTTAAGTCCTATTTTTGCTGATTGCTCTTCCAGTATAGCAATATATTTCTGTGCATTAGAGATGTCTTTGGCAATTAGTGCCATATCATCAGCAAACGGCCGAGCTCGATAGCTGCAGTCGCTTATGTGCGGCCAGTATCCAGTAATCGAGAGATAGTGGGTTCGAGCCCCACTGTCGGCAGCCCTAAAGATGTTTGTCCGTGGTTTCCCATTTTCATACCAGGCAAATGCCGGGACTGTACCTTAATTAAGGCCACGGCCGCTTCCTTCTTCTTCCTCCTAGGCCTTTCCTATCCTATCGTCACCATAGGACCTATCTGTGTCGGTGCGACGTAAAGGAAAAAATAAAATCAGCGAACGATGGACAGTCTATGTCAATACCCTTAATTTTTGATCCTAGTCGGTGACATGGTGCACCTGCTATTCTCCACTCTCTGACAACATTTTCAAGAGCACAGTTATACAGTGTATATTTTTGAATATATGCTATTTTTGTTCAGCCGTGTTCATTTTAATATCTTTTATTTCATTTCTCCCACGACATTCAAGAGGTTACGCTCGGAAGTAAGTGACTCGGGGACCATCTTGGAATGCAATCTTGCCTGTGAATCGACTTCATGTGAACACTGTGGACCATGTCGTTGTCTACAGCCAATGCTCAGTGATGTGCTTCGCGGAGCAATTGATGCATGCGTCGCCTGAAGCTGGTATTCGTACTGGCCACATTGCATTTAAATACGCAATTGGAAATGTTCTCTTTACCATCTGTTTGTATACGTGCTCACAGTGTTTATAGTACTAATTTACAACACGTGTTATTTAATCGGCTTCTTTATTGTTATTTTCCCCTTCAATTTGTATATTTGTTCATTATGTTCACAGAATCAACTTGCAATTTACATTTACCTTCGTTAGGTTAGGTGACTTCCTTTTATCATTTTCAGTCCCAGGCAAATGCCAGGACAGTTCCTATCCAACGGGCACAGCCGATTCCTCCCTCACCCTTACCAAATTTTATTTTCCAACAGTCATTTCATCCCCCTTTGGATGGGGGCAGTACAATAACACCCACGGTATCCCGTGCCCGTCTTAAGAGGCGACTAAAAGGGGCCCCAGGGTCCATCAACTTGGGAGCGTGGGTTGGCGACCACGGAACCCTTAGCTGAGTCCCGGCATTATTTCCATTTACTTGTACCAGGCTCCTCACCTTCATCTATTCTGCCCGACCTCTCTTGGTCAACTCTTATTCTTTTCCAACACCGACACTACTCCGGCTCCATAGCTAAGTGGTTAGCGTGCTGGCCTTTGGTCACAGGGGTCCCGGGTTCGATTCCCGGCAGGGTCGGGAATTTTAACCATAATTGGTTAATTTCGCTGACACGGGGGCTGGGTGTACGTGTCGTCTTCATCATCATTTCATCCTCATCATGACGCGCAGGTCGCCTACGGGAGTTAAATCAAAAGACCTGCACCTGGTGAGCCGAACATGTCCTCGGACACTCCCGGCACTAAAAGCCATACGCCATTTCATTTCATTTACCGACACTACTAGGTTTCCCAGGGATAGGGAGTCTCTTATTTTCACGCCCTTCCTGGCCGTTGTATTTCTTTGGTCGATACCTTAATTTTTCGAAGTGTCGGATCCCTTCCATTTTTCCTCCCTGATTAGTGTTATATAGAGGATGGTTGCCTAGTTTAACTTCCTCTGAAAACAACAATTACCACCACCTCTCAACTCGGGGAGTGTGAGATGGTGACCACATGATTCTTAACTCAGTCCTGGAATTACATCCAATTACTTCTGACAGGTTCCTCACTTTCATCTATCCTAGCTGACCTCACTTGGTCAACACTTGTTCTTTTCCGACCCCGACGGTATTAGGGTTCGAGGTCTAGAGAGACGTTCATGTTCACGTCCTTCGTGGCTCATTTCTTTCTTTTACCTTCTCCTTTTTTCCTTCTAATGAATCTTGATAGAGAATGGTTGCCTAGTTTTACTTCCTCTTTACCACCACCATCTCTCACACAACCTGCTACCATGCCAGAGTTCAGAACTACACTAATTTTAATTTTAATTTTAATACTATAGAATAGCAGCACTATTGCGCCATACGAGTACGTCATACTGACGTCAGAAATTTGTTGCTAAATAGATTGTTCCTTCCTCTATAAAAAGAGACGTTGAATACTGTCGTCGCAGTTATCGTCTGGAAGTTATTTCGATTTTATAGCGATCACTGCTCCAACTACGGTTCCGAACATATTGACGAAAAAAGAAGAAGAATTTTACTAAACTGAAGCTATCAACAGGTGGTAGGGTGGCTCCGCTAATTCCGCAGTAACTGAAATAGAATTTTATTGCAGCTTTATCCCAGCATTAAGAGGTCTTTTTTTTTTTTAAGAAATGGCTTCACGTCGCACCGACACGAATATGTCTTATGGCGACGATGGGACAGGAAAGGACTAGGAGTGGGAAGGAATGGCCTTAATTAAAGTACAGCCCCAGCATTTGCCTGGTGTGAAATTGGGAATCCACGGAAAATCATCTTTAGGGCTGCCGACCGCGAGAAAGAAACAAACGACAGTGAAATCGCGCCTAGATATCTGCCCTGAAAAAGTCTGCAGATACTGAACTTTTGCTGAATATAGCTTAAAATCCCGTGTTACGCAAGAGGTACTTTTGATTTTGATATATTTCACCGTCTCGAACTAGTGGCGCCTTTTAGAGGGGTATATCCCAAATTTGGACAATTTTTGGCCTAGGTCAACTAAATAACGGGTAAATGGTTGGCCGTATCGAAAAATGAGGTGCATCAACTGACCTTGAAATTTTCTGTAATACACGTCTTCGTAACTCTAACGTTTTCTGAGAAAATTAATTTTGTGTTTTTGGCCGTGGTTCATGGCAAAATAACTAAAATAACGGGTAGACGGTTAGTTTTGCTATTTGCTTTACGTCGCACCGACACAGATATGTCTTATGGCGACGATGGAATAGGAAATGCCTAGGAAGTGGAAGGAAGCGGCCGTGGCCTTAATTAAGGCACAGCCCCGGCATTTGCCTGGTGTGAAAATGGGAAACTACGGAAAACCATCTTCAGGGCTGCCGACAGTGGGGCTCGAACCCACTATCTCCCGATTACTGGATACTGGCCGCATTTAAGCGACTGCAGCTATCGAGCTCGGTAGACGGTTAGTCTATCCAATAATGAAGTGCATGCACCAAGTGGCCTTGAAATTACATTTTCTGAAAGAAACGTTATACGCATTTTCTCTGTAACTCTAACGGGATTATTTTTCTTTTTCTGGCTATAGATGCCTTCACTAATGAATAAGCTTCTTATTTTACGCGTAAGTAGGAGGTCACGTGAAGTCATTTTTCGTCATCATTCTTGTAAAGTCGTTGTTCGTTTGTTATCACGCCAGCTGACGAATGAACGTGCCATTCTTAGGAAAGTTCTTAGAAGCTACAGTTGTTTTGTTGAGAGTGCTAAGTGTGCTTATCCATCATTGAGAACTGTTTTGGGCTGTAGTTTATTCATTCAGACGTGTTGATTATCATCGCCATCGTATTTTGTTTATATTCCGTGTTTCATTCAATGTTTTTAATATTGTGTGCACAGGTTTAGGATTCATATTTAATGAGTTTATAATTCATATTTAATTTTGTTTCAATTATCACGTTAATGCTTGCTCATAAATTCGTATGAAGGACTAGTACTTTAGCTAGTAATTTAATTATAATTTCGTGTGGCTATTTCTAGCGGAGTGCAGCCCTTGTAAGGCAGACGCTCTGATGAGGGTGGCGGTATCTGCCATGTGTAGGTAACTGTATGTTATTGTGGTGTAAGGTAGTGTTATATGTGGTGTGTGAGTTGCAGGGATGTTGGAAACTGCACAAATACCCAGCCCGCGGGCCACTGGTATTAACCAATGAAGGTTAAAATCCCCGACCCGGCCGGGAATCGAACCCGGGACCCTCTGAACCGAAGGCCAGTACGCTGACCATTCAGCAAAAGAGTCGGGCATAAGTCTTAAAGTGAAACGGAGATTATGATGATTGCCGTGGTCACTTTGTTATAAGATGACGTAATATACCAGATGGCTACCCAGCCCCTTACTTTCTACTAAAGAGTGCCCGGCATTGCACTATTGATAAATGGGATGCCTTATCACTGGTTTACAAAGGAGCGGCACAACGTGCTGTATATGAAACAAAAAGTCATTTTGCTACAGACGTTCTGTAAAATGGTGCATTTGTAAATACGTCAAAGATGCGGAAAATAAAATTTAAGAACTCATAAATGTATACACGTATATACATTTAACTCTACCAAAAAAGTTGATTGCATGTGGTAGGTGTTTTGAACGACCCATTAACCTTTAGTTGCAACTCTGTTCGGTGAATACGTGTATAGAAGGCAGGCGGCTATTAAGAAACTCCTCCTCATACCGTCTGCGATCTTCGGCTGCACTCCGATCAGATTCTCCATAGATTGAAATTACAGTATGTCTGTATATTCGTCGTTGCTGAACGCACCAGATATCGTCGATATGTTGACAGCAACTGAAGTGCAGCAGTACCAAATACTAGCCTACTACTGAACGTTCGAAAACGAGGCTTACTAACGCAAGGGGGCGCATTTGGTGGGTAGCGCTGAGGAACATGGAGAGACCGGCCGTTCGGTTCTTATATCTTCATGTTCTGATGTAACTAAAGTTTAGGCCATAATACCCCTGTGAAAATCAGTTATTAGACAGCCCATTCATCATTAATGTATGCGGGGACACTAATATGTAGAAAGTATGGCACTGGCGGACCATGTATATAATGTAACGTAGGGTGACCAACTCGAAATTTTCAAATAGAGGATAGACTCTTATAAAAGGAGGACTTTTCATGAAAATTGAGAACAAATAGAATCTTAATTTTTAATAATAATAATAATAATAATAATAATAATAACAATAATATTAATAATAATAATAATAATAATAATAATGATAATAATGTCCGCCTCTGTGGTGTAGTGGTTAGTGTGATTAGCTGCCACCCCCGGAGGCCCGGGTTCGATTCCCGGCTCTGCCACGAAATTTGAAAAGTGGTTCGAGGGCTGGAACGGGACCCACTCAGCCTCGGGAGGTCAACTGAGTAGAGGTGGGTTCTATTCCCACCTCAGCCATCCTGGAAGTGGTTTTCTGTAGTTTCCCACATCTCCTCCAGGCAAATGCCGGGATGGTACCAAACTTAAGACCTCGGCCGCTTCCTTCCCTCTTCCTTGTCTATCCCTTCCAATCTTACATCCCCCGCAAGGCCCCTGTTCAGCATAGTGGGTGAGGCCACCAGGGCGAGTTACTGGTCATTCTCCCCAGTTGTATCCCCCAACCCAGGGTCTGAGCTCCTGTACACTACCCTTCAGGCGGTAGAGGTGGTATCCCTCGCTGAGTCCGAGGGAAAACCCAACCCTGGTGAGTAAACGGATGAATAATAATAATAATAATAATAATAATAATAATAATAATAATAATAATAATAATAATAATATCATTCTCTTTACGTCACACTAACTACTTTGACGGTTTTTGGAGACACCGAGGTACCTGAATTTTGTCCCGCAGGAGTTCTTTTAAGTGCCAGTAAATCTACCGACACGAGGCTGACGTTTTGAGCACCTCCAAATACCACCGGACTGAGCCAGAATCGAAACTGCCAAGTTGGAGTCAGAAAGCCAGCACCTTAACCGTCTGAGCTATTCAGCCGGGCGTTTTTAAATACAAAGATTCGTATTACATACCTTATTATTGTTGATGCTGAAGTTCTAGATATTTTTTGCTGATATCTACCGACTGCACCCACTGTCGACAGCAAATATGAATTGTTTTCTTGTAATACATAATTGTAAAACTCTCCACATGGCATGTTAACCAACTCTGTCAGCAAACGGATCCTTTTTTCTGGCCACTATGCGTTAAACTCTTTCAACGGTTGCTCTGTACCCTGGAATAGCGAAATAAAACTGACACATTTTAAGCAGGTCATTAAATGTTTCAATGTCAGGGTTAAATTTGAAACACTCACATCACTGCTTATCTAATGTTGTATGTTTATCAATTTTGGAATGCCTAGTGTAATTCTGAACATTACAAAATTGGTCAAAAAGTTTAGAATCGTCTATATCTACACCTTTAGATTGCAAATCCTCGAGACAGGGAAAGAACATCTTCAAACTTAATGTCTTTTATATTATGAAGCTTCATCCACTGGAAACACTTAAATTCTTCGATTACAGGGTTACTCCACTTTAACAGATATTGAATGCACATTTCATAAAACCAACAACATGTTCTACATATGCAATGCATTCTCTTTCGAAGGCAATTTCAGTGAGCGATTTCAGAAACGGTTTGACTTTAAGAGGCACAAATTTATTTTCCATCCAATCATAAAAGCTTACTTTGGTTAATACCTGAAAACCAGGGGTGTGAAGGAGAACATGAATGGATTGGTGCAACTTGCGACTGCGTTGCAAGATTTCATCACTGACGATATCAGAGCGCATGCGCATCGACTAACCATCATCATCATCATCATCATCATCATCATCATCATCATCATCATCATCATCATCATCATCATCATCATCTTCATCATCATCATCATCAGCATCATCTGTTTACCCTCCAGGATCGGTTTTTCCCTCGGACTTTGCGAGGGATCCCACCTCTACCGCTTCTAGGGAAGTGTCCTGGAGCTTCAGACTCTTGGTCGGGGATACAACTGGGGAGTATGACCAGTACCTCGCCCAGGCGGCCTCACCTGCTATGCTGAACAGGGGCCTTGTGGAGGGATGGGATGATTGGAAGGGATAGGCAAGGAAGAGGGAAGGAAGCGGCCGTGGCCTTAAGTTATGTACCATCCCGGCATTCGCCTGGAGGAGAAGTGGGAAACCACGGAAAACCACTTCCAGGATGGCTGAGGTGGGAATCGAACCCACCTCTACTCAGTTGACCTCACGAGGCGAGTGGACCCCGTTCCAGCCCTCGTACCACTTTTCAAATTTCGTGGCAGAGCCTGGAATCGAACCCGGACCTCCGGGGGTGGCAGCTAATCACGCTAACCAGTACACCACAGAGGCGGACATCGACTAACCAAGTGAGTAAATGACGTATTCTGACAGGGGTATCTAGAATATGGAGTGAAATAGAGAAAATTTAACAAAAATCGTTTTGCAACAGAGAAAAAAAACCAGGAAACTGAATAACTAAGAAGGGGCTGCCTGGCCGAGGCGGTAAAGGCGTGCTCGCCTGGCCCGGAAGGACGTGGGTTCGAATCCCCACCAGGAAGTCGTAAAATTTAAGAAACGAGATTTTCACTTCCGGAGGTGCATATGGCCCCGAGGTTCACTCAGCCTACATCAAAAATGAGTACCAGGTTAATTCCTGGGGGCAAAGACGGCAGGGCGTAGAGCTAACCACTCTACCCCATCACGTGCCGCGGTTAACAATGGTGGAAGCCTCTACATTCCACTCCTCCAAGGGCCTTCATGGCCTGTACGGAGGTGACTTTGTCTTTTGAATAACTAAGAACACAATATACAAAATCCCGACATTTAATAGCAAGTAATAAATGCCTGCCGGATGGAGGACAAGTATTATAAACGGAAAACATGTCCGGAAAATGCCGGACGGTTGGTCACTCTAATGTAAGGATATATTTCCTACTTCGCAGATATAATCCTCACCTATACAATGTAATTATATATAAGTGGTCACGTGAAAATTGACCTGAAAGGAATCTGTTAATTTACATCCAAGTCCCTATTCGCTTGACCACTCAAATATTTCTGAACATTCAAGAGGAAATTGAGTTGAGATAGGGATAGGAACCAAGTCCTTTGAATTACTCTCGTGATGTAAGGACTACCTCTTCTGCTTCGTGTTGGAGCTGCGATTATTTGGTCAAGCCATTGAAGGAGTGAGAGCAAATTGTTCCTTGAAAGAAAGGCAATCTAAAGGAAGGTTTCTGATACGCTAGCGAGCCGCAATTCGTAACTGCCACACCGTTTGGAGTTGGCAATATTAAAGTAGAGTGGGAGGATGGCACCCGCTGATAAGATAAAGTGCTATTGGCCCAAGGGGCGCCAGGTGAAGCCTTCTGATCCCACTCGGCAGACATATGACCGAGATAACACCAAGAGCGACTGATGGGTCGACCTAGCTCTTAACTGCGAGTCGTTCAAAGGAGTCGGATCGTTCATTCGTTCACGGACTAGAAGAGGGAAGACCTCCTTTGGATGGGGGCCGTAGAATAACACCCACGGTATCCCCTTCCTGTCGTTAGAGATGAATAAAATGGGCCTCAGGGGCTTTTTAACTCGGGGAGCTTAGGTTGACGACCACGGGGCGCATAGCTGAGTTCTGGCATTACTTCCACTTACTTGTGCCAGGCTCCTCACTTTTACCTATTCTATCCGACTTCACTTGGTCAACTCTTGTTCTTTTCCGAACCCGGCGCTATTAGAGAATTCGATGACTAGGGAGTCTTTCATTTTCACGCCCTTCGTGACCCTTGTCTTTCTTTGGCCGATATCTTCATTTTTCGAACTGTCGGACCCATCCATATTTTCCCCTCTGATAAGTATTAATAGAGAATGATTGCCAAACTCTACTTACTCTGGAAACAATAATCACTACCACTCTAACTTTTTGATGATAATAATAAATATAATCAATAAAATATATCATAAATGAAAAACATTGAAATAAATAACAATATTCAGAAACTTCATAAAATACTTGAAATAAATTAATATTACTCAAAATAATGTATCGAAATGTCCGTAGTATGGGCGCCAGAGTTCACCAGAATGGATCCCTCGAATTTTGATAGAGCATGATAAACTTTATATCCCAGGGCGTGTACATAATGCTGCGTACTGGTACATCTGCTGCAGGCCTTACCTAACCTTCTGAAAACGACTAAATAGGTAGGAACTGCACCTAGGTTCATCAATAACTCCACTGATTCTAAAATAGCTAACTATATTCTTAACAAAATCCGTGCATGAGCACCTCATCAACACACCAAATACACTTATAATACACACACAAAAGATTGCTGGAAGATTCCATATTTACAACAACAACAACAATGAAAACAGTGGGAAAACGAAAGCGAGAACTAAGCTACCATTTGTAGATAGTCCGATGAACAATGTACATGTATGAAGATAAATACCCTTCACTGTCTCTGCATCAATACGACTTGTCAATTCTCACAATCGGCATTTATAATATCACACAGATACTGTACCTCGTAATACTGTGTTCACAGACTTTAACACTTGTAAAGATATATAAATTTTAGTAACACACGCTTGTCGATCCTCAACATAATTTATGGAAAGTCTGAGATAGCTTTCACCAACATATAATGCCAAACCTCCACAAGTACTACAACACTTAATGCGTACGCCCTCCACAATTTGTTGATCAGCCACTTTCCACGAACATAACAAGACTACGCTCCACGAACGTTTGAAGTCCAGTCCATTGCAGCCGTGTCACTCGAATACCGTATATCCACCACTACTTCCTACTCGTACAGTGTGTCAGTTGTAGTTCTAGTAGTAGTAGTCGTTCTCTTACCTTTACAATGTCCTTGTTGCCGCCGTATGATCAACCTTTATAGACATCAACATCCCCCTCCTCTCAGATGATACGTCTGGATTGGTGCTTGCCCGCCAATCATGAGTGATCTCTAGTCAAGACCAAGCCTTGAACTCATACTTGGTCTCAAGATAATAACAAACGCTCGGGTATATCACATGAGTCATACAAATTTTCCTAGTACCACAACAAGCTCATCTCCTCAGATTGGGATATATACATGACTAATAGAACTTCCCGACACAAGTACATCACAACAAACACTTGGGTAGCCACATGACTCATCCAAATGACCAGAGTTATTAAAGCAATGTTTCCCACTCGTGCAAAACAAATTACTCGTACCTACATATATGGACATATAATTCGGGGGTGTGATATATGTACTATCACACCACCACTCTTGGAAATGTTTACTTTCATATTGCGTTATGCTAGATATTTTATTGTCCATAAATCCAAGAATACCGGCCAAGAGGATTCGTCGCTCTAACCACGTGTTACCTCGTAATCTGCAGGCCTTCCGGCTGAGCAGCGGTTGCGTGGTAGGCCAAGGCCCATTAGGGCTATATAGGGTTTATGTTTGTTTGGTTTGGTCTGAAATTAACAGGATTTTTTGGATGATGTGATGTGAGTTTACATTTCCAGCGCGTATTTTAAGCTAATTATGCAAATTGATGGAACATATGCCATAATTATTTCCGGAGTTATTTTGAAACGCTTTATGATTATTATTAATTTCCGTATAGCAATTCTATCAAGGTCACAGACATTCAAGACCATTAAAAATATAATTAGCATATTTGGTTTAAAAATAAATTCCCACATGAATAATGCATCCCTTTCATGCAATGATTCTAGTTACCGTGAGATACAAACATGATTTTGTACATTCATATATTTCTACAGCCAGCAATGAAATACGATTCACATTACATTTAGACAAGATACTTTATATATTTCATGCTTTGAACCGCAAAACGTTCGGACATACAGGTACATCTTTTAGTACCCATTATATGACTTGACTTTTTTGACTCTACCTACTTGTTTATATAGCAGCAGCAGCAGCAGCAGCAGCAGCAGCAGTAGCAAAGGAATGTACGGGAATTTTCCTTCTTTTTTCTCTTCAGGTGATCACAGCGGTCTACTGCTACACTGTATACTTTGAAAAAAGGAAATATTATGTGAATGGGTGCGCGGTTTGTGTCACATGTCTGTCAGATTGCATTCGGGAGACAGTGAGTTCGAACCACACTATCGGCAGCCCTGAAGACGGTTTTCTGTGGTTTCCCATTTTCGTACCTTAATTAAGGCCACGGCTGCTTCCTTTCCATTCCTAGTCCTTTCTTACCCCATCGTCACCGTAACACTTATTTGTGTCGGTGAGACGCAAAAGCAAATTGTAAATACAAAAAAAAGCAAGAATGAAATTTCAAAAACACGAAGAAATGGATCACTGCCGTTGATATTGGGGATATGTGATGATGCCAGGAAGGTAAATGAGCGATATCGGTTTCAGGAAAATCGGGTTGTTCGTACGATCCTCTCAGACTGACTGGTCATGGACGAACTACTTCCTGTGTACGAGGCTCGGTAGAGCTTAGGTTGAGGTTTAGTGAGTGAGGTTTTGTGACTGGAAGTGTTCGCTGGTGAAAGATAGCGTCTAAAGGTACGAGCAAAGTATTAACAGTTATCACCGACTGAGAGAGCCCAGATATTTCGTCTGTGTGAGAGTTATCTGTGTGGGCTGTAACTGCATGTGCTGTGCAAAATGCATCTGTGGCACAACGTGTATAGCTGCAGTGGTAAAAAGAAGGGACATACATGATCCGAGACCTGGAACAGGGCCAACCCGACGGATAACATTGCGGGAGGATGGCCGCATCATTTAGATGTCCTGGGCAACAGCAGGAGAAATTCGATCTACTGTGGCACACTACGCTTTGCGCAACAGGCAGTTGGTAATATTTTGTGTGCAGGTGGCTTACGAACCTGTGTACCTTCAACAAAATGTTCCAAGACCCTAAAACAGGACCTCTCAGGGTGTATGCACCGGTGCATTGTGCGGCGCAATGTACAAAAGACGACTTCGCTACGTTGATCAGAATGCAGACCCATGTTCCTCGATTTTAAGGAATAGCGCGCTCTCTCTCTTTCCCTACGCTTGTCTCGCTCGCTCCGCCTGTCTCCCCTTTTCTCACTACCTGTGCAGAGCTCCACCACCCTAGCCGAGTTGATCCAAGCTTAACCGAGTTATCCCGAGACAAAACAATGGCCCCAGCCAAGCCGAGTCGGGCCTATGCATGGCGCACAGAACCTGTGCACCTCATTTTGCAGGCGTGGGATTTTGGGCGTTTGAGACGCCCTGCCCTAAAACATCGACATCTGGTGTCGGGATCGGTCACCTAGGCAGACGAATGGCATACTGTATTTTTTTGGTGAGTGCTTTTTAAATGATCGTCGAAATCGTGTCCGACGCCTAATGTTGAGAGCAACACGTGTCCAACACTAGGGGTTAAAATCTGGAAAGATTTTCTTGTGAAATCGTAATTAGTGATTGGTGAAGGCACAATGACTGGTTGTCAATTCATTCCGACCATTGCAAATGATATTTTTCATCGGTTTAATTTTCGCTCTCACTTTGTAGGTATCTCCAGGTCAGCTCTCCAAGATAGTACTCTTTTAAAATGGCTCGTCAGGTCTCAGGACAAATGCACAATTGAACACGTGTGGAACACGATAGATAGATGCCTGCTTTCAGAAGAATGTCAACAGGCTCAGGTTGTACAGGGTCTCTCTAATAAACTCAGACCGTCTAGCGGCGTTTCCACTCTCGGAGGCCTAAGTAGCCGTACGGGAGGCGCCCACATACAGTAGTTCTTGACATTGCAAAGAGCGGGCACGTGTTCGACCTAGCATCAATAGCCAGTCTGAATCTCCGCTGTCAACATGGTGAGACAGTTATCATTGCAACATCGTATTTTCGTATGTATAACTTATTTTAAGTACGAGTCACCTCGACGGTGACGCGACGCATTTGCTTAGCAATTTCCTGGTGAAGTGCCAGCTTCATAAGCACAGATTCACGTAATTGTAAATACATTTGAAACTACTGGCTCAGTGGTCAATAAAAACATGCGCACACTCGAACAGTTCTAATAGAGGAAAAGCTAGATGACATTGGTTCGAATCTTGTACGGTTGCCGAATAAATCACTCACAAAATTAGCACAAGTATGGGTTTCGGTTTCTTCTACACACAGAACTGAAAGTGTTACACATCAAAACGTGTAGGTTTACACGGGCCCATTGTTTGAAACCTGCTGATCCATCCACAAGGGTGAGATATTTTGAGTGGTATCTTGCGTTATTTAATGATCATTTATTCGACCCACAGCTTGTATTCTGATAGGTCTTATGGCGACGATGGGATAGGAAAGGCCTAGGAGTTGGAAGGAAGCGGCCGTGGCCTTAATTAAGGTACAGCCCCAGCATTTGTCTGGTGTGAAAATGGGAAACCACGGAAAACCATTTTCAGGGCTGCCGATAGTGGGATTCGAACCTACATCTCCCGGATGCAAGCTCACAGCAGCGCGTCTCTCGCTACTGGTATGCAGAAAATTATAATGGTGTTTATGAAGTCCCTCATCATGAAGGATGACACTTCCAGCATCTGTTATAAGGTAAGTTTTTATATAAGATTGTATACACGCTTAAAGCAGGGCGGCCGCGCGCGACGTAAGTTGGGCTAAGGCAGCTGCCGTAGCGCAGAATACAAACACCGTGCGCTCGGTCTGGTTTTATAAGAGATACCCTGTACACGTAGCATGTGCTTTGGCCACCTGGTTAATGATTCACTCGAATAGGTGTGAGTGATATTGATCTGGTCTCATGAATTGAGGAGGAAGATCAGACACGTGGTGCAATGGCGCTGAGGGTAATGGGGTCCCCAGCTTCTATGGCGAGGCCAACCGATAAGATAAGAAACACGCAGCTGCAAAGAGATACGCAAAAATAGAATAACAATCACTCTGCGTTTAGGCCGGTGTTTATATTAAGATTAGATAGCTCATAAATTCTTCCCCATTTAAGTAACACAGAACAGAAATGCAATAAACTAAAAGATCTAGCATACTGATTAAGCAAAATAAATATTATGTGCTAATAACTATAACACAGAACTTCAAATAATTATAGAAACATTTAAAATATGTATTTAAATAATACATTTATTTACCTAAAAATACGCACTCTATTTATAAGATACTTGCTGGGAAATTTAATCTCTGATGGTTCTGAAGAGATATAGTTTACTTGAAATGAAATTAGTGTGAACTTTTCAGTTCAGCTTTGGATCAAGCAAGATGTATTCACAGAGCTCGATAGCTGCAGTCGCTCAAGTGCGACCGGTATCCAGTAATCGGGAGATAGTGGGTTCGAGCCCCGCTGTCGGCAGCCCTGAACATGGTTTTCAGTGGTATCCCATTTTCACACCAGGCAAATGCCGGGGCTGTACCTTAATTAAGGCCACGGCCGCTTCCTTCAACTTCCTAGGCCTTTCCTATCCCATCGTCGTAATAAGACCTGTCTGTGTCGGTGCGACGTAAAGCAAATAGCAAGATGTATTCGTGACATATTCACCGGCTCATTATCATGATTTTTAATTGATTTTTATGTACATTCTTTGCAGTGAAAATGGGATAATACGCACCCGTTTTTAATGTACTTTCTGACACGATATGGATTTTTCTCAGGTCCCTGCACAACTCAAAGCCTTCAACATTTACTGTGTAGGTTGTGTTCGAATGCCGCCTTTTGCACTTCATTCGTGGAATATCTATTTCAGTTAATTTCCAATAATGCTTCGAAGTTTCATTATTTGTTATAGCTAGTCGTATCTGTAAAATATGATCTCGTATACTTGCTGGCTTTTGCAGAATTTTAGTTCTGTTATCTGTGCTCTTTAAGCTTATACCTTTGTACAGAATATTACAATGGCCACTGGTTTATTTTAACCACTTGCTGCAAACTATTTTTCTTCTCAGATCCAGGTTGTGCGTGGTGTTTGTGTGATTAAATTGAGTATTAAACAAAAAGAATTTTCTTTATTGGTAAAATTAGTAAACTTAAATATGCATGCAGGCCTACATTTTATTTGTTTAGCGTATGTCGCTACTCAAGGAAGAAAAATTAGTTATAGCTATATAGCAACTATATTAATGGAATGACAAGAAACAAACAATTGTTAGAGCCCAACCTCCAGTCTAGCTACCCACTCAAGGCTCGATAGTGCAAGGACTGCGCGAAAGCCTCTCACGTAACTCGTGTAAGCTTTCAAATCGCACTCCTCGACGATGTGCCGGATGGCTTGGTACGGTTCTCCATAATCACAGGTTGGGTTTGTCTACTTACCCCATTTGTGTAGGCTGTACGCAAATACTCCATGTTCGGTTCGGACGCGATTGAGACTCTCCCACGTATTTCTCAGAAGTTCAAAGCCCTTGGGTTTCTGTATAGGGTTCACTCCCTCTGGGTGGGAGAGGTAGAATAACATCCACGACACCCCTGCCTGTCGTAAAAGGTAACTAAAAGGGGCCCAGGGGCTTTTAAGTTGGGAGTGTGGTTTGGCGACCACAGGGCATTTAGCTGAGTCCTGGCATTTCTTCACTTCTCACTTTTATCTATCCTATCCGACCTTCGTTCGCCATCGCTTGTTATTTTCCGATACTGACGGTATTAGGTTTACGGAGCCTAGGGAGTCTTTAATTTACTTCTACTACTAAAATGTTTACATTCCTCCCCTGAAGGAGGAGGCGGGCCTTTTAGATAGCGACGCCGTCTCTCAGGCCGGGAGATTTGTTACGGTGAAGGAGATGCTCGGAGAAGGTGAGGGGGTTGGCGGCCGTGGCCTACAATAGGAACTGTCCCAGCATTCGCCTTAGTGCAGGAGAATGGAAAACTACGGAAAACCATTTTTAGGACAGCCGACAGTTGCGGCAAGCCGTGAAGTCCAGCCCTGTCCTGTCTCCCGAATGCAGGGGCGTAGAGCCATGGTAGAGCCGTGGCTAATCCTCCTCTGCTCGGATGGCTGGCCAGAGTGCAGATCTGTTGGACCACGGACCAGCCGTGGGCACTTATGGGCCGAGATCCACTCTGCATCTACCGACCTCTTTCATTTTCATGTCCTTCGTGGTCTTAGTCTTTCTTACAGTTTTCGGTTTTCTAAGTATCGGAACCGCTTCCATTTCCTTCTGTTTGATAGATGATGGTTGCCCAGCTGTATTTCCTCTTAAAATAATAATCACAACCACTTCCACCACCTGTATAGGATCGATAAGGCCACGCACTTCTGATGGAGCACTTTCACTCCAGAAGTCATGCCACTTATCATTAATTTTGAGGCTACTATCAGCAAGCTGTTGTAGTAGTCGCAGGGGTGGATTTCTGGAACGAAGGCGGTTTATTGTCAAATTTGGAATGTCGTCATGAATCGGAAGTTTTCGATTGTTCATTATTTTTCAATATTATTTTTGCAATGCATCTTGTCTTCCCAACGCAGAAGGGACTGCAGGAACCATAGAAAACACGGTTCTTAATCAGAAAGTAATTCGTTAGGCATCGCATAATCAGTATAAAGACCTTGAATAAAAAATCGTGATTCCATTGCTAAGACTGCCTGATTGGGATGATGCGATGGAGGAATAAAATGTGTGGTAAACACGAGGATGTGGACAAGATGGCTTCATCAGTCCCGGAACTCAAGATTACCTTGTAAGAGAATATCTGTTATACCGAATGTAGAGTTGGTTCTCTTCCGCTTAATATGCGGTCCCTTGAAGGACGTTTTACCGAGGGTTTACTGTAATAAAATTAATAAATGACGCAGACTTTAAAAACGTCAGGACTTCATAATCAGATACAGGTAAATTGTAATTATTTTCTGTATGTAGCACAGACACAGATATGTCTTTTGGCGACGATGGGATCAGAAAGGTCTAGGAGTGGGAGGGAAGTGGCCGTGGCGTTAATTAAGGTACAGCCCCAGCATTTGCCTGGTGTGAAAAAGGGAAAACACGGAAAGCCATTTTCAAGGCTGCCGGTAGTGGGGTTCGAAACCACTCTCCCCCTAATGCAAGCTCACAGTTGTGCGGCCCTAACCACACGGCCAACTCACTCGGTGAACACGTAATTTCACCACGTTATTGAACAATGATATTGATAGTAATTGCTATATTTTAAATAAGTATTGAAAAGAATATCGAAGTAGGCTTGCGTGACAAAGTAATGAAAAATATAGTTACTTACGCAACAGCCACCGAAGGTGATGTTTTACCTTGCGAGTGATAATTTCGAAACAACTGAGGCAAACTTAGCCCTTACTTGGCTGTTGTGTACAGTATTTTATTCTATACTATGGCGAATTTACTGATGTTAATTTAATATATTATATATGTAAATAAAATTGTAACGACCATGTGTCTCTACATTGACTATTTTGGCGAAATTTTTGTACAGTTATCCGTTTCAGGTGTAATAATGACCATCTGCATAATTTTTAGCTTTGGTGTCTGTTTGTTTGAGATATTGTAGCTTGAAAACTACTTTATGTTTAGAATCCGCCTGTCCTTGGGTAGGTTTTAGGACATATTATTTCTGAATCCCAGAATTGACTGAGGGTTTATACGAAATTGAAATGTTGATATTGCACTCCCACAAAATGTACACAACCAAACTTAATGTAAATCTACCTGCCTCAAAGTAATCAATTTCTAATTTTTTTCTCAAGTGCATCATTTCGTTAGGGGGATTAATAAGGGAGGTATCAATGACGGATGATTTTTCAGTACAAGCCTCAGCGGACTTAGCTCAAAAGCGGGTACGTGTGAAGCATATTTCTTGTAAGTGGAAAAAGACTGGAGTTATATTAACCATACTTCATGTTTAGCATCCAGCTGTCCATTGATATGTGTTAAGGTCCATAACATTTCAAATTTCCGGAACTGACTGGAGGTTTATACGAAACCGAAACCATGATTTTGCACTCCCACAAAATATACACATCCAAACAGTGGAAATCTACCTTCCTTAATAGAAATCAATTTCTAAAACTTTTTTCTGATATGCATCACTTCGATAGGAGGAATAATAAGGGAGATATCTTTAACGGACGGTTTTTCAGTACAAGTCCCAGCGGACCTAACACAAAAGCGTGTTTGTAGAAAGCCTATTTCTTATAACTGGAAAACTACTGGAGATATTTCAATCAAACTTCATATTTAACATCCACCTGTCCAAAGGTAGGTTAAGGTTTCTGCCATTTTCAATTCCCGGAATTGACTGGGATTTTATAAGGAACCGAGACAATGGTCTTACTGTCATACAAAATACACAAGACCAACCTTAATGGAAAACTATTTCTAAAACTTTTTTCTCATATGCACTTATTCGATAGGAGGATCACTAAGAGAAATACCATTAACGGACGGTTGTACAGGCTAAGTCGCAGTGGACATAGCCCGAAATGTGTTGCACGTGGAGCAGATTTCTTATCTATATAAATAAAATAAAACTCGTAACGACCGTGTGTCTGTATATTGACAATTTTGACGAAATTTTCGTGCCGTTATCCGGATCAGGTGTAATAATGACCGTATTCATATTTTTTTAGCTTTGGTGTCTGTCTTTCTTAGTTCTAATAACCTGAAAACTACTGCTTATATTGCTATCAAACTTCATATTTATAATCCACCCGTCCCTGGGTACGTTTTACTGCCTGTATTATTTCTTAATCCCTGAACTGAAACCGTGAATTTGCCCTCCAACAAAACACAGATGAAAATAGTTTTCTGATATCTAGATATTTTCATAGACGAAGGTATTCAGCGCATCCAATTTATGAAAAGCGACGTGAACTCAGTAATTTCCATCATTTGTAGGCCCATAGAATGCTTAAATATGACAAACAAACATTTCTCGAATATTATCGAATGATGTCAAGTACATTTTACTATATTTTAGATAATACTGTATAAAAGACCTTATTACAAGGTACAGAGAAATATTTCATTTCAGCAGAAGAGAAACTTGCAGTAACACTGAGATAAGGGAATTGATAGAATTAAAATATAAAACTTTTTATTTTCTATTTCTTTCATGAAAATGAAAACCTACAACCTGGTTTCCAGTCATTGACCGGGTCAGTTATGTGATGAATGAAGCAGATATAGGCTGTTAGTATGATGGGGTCGCCACTCCAAAAGTGATTCATTAATGAATGACAGATGCTATGAAATGAGAATGGAGAGTGTTGCTGGAATGAAAGATGACAGAGAAAACCGGAGTACCCGGAGAAAAACCTGTCCCGCCTCCGCTTTGTCCAGCACAAATCTCACATGGAGGGGCCGGGATTTGAACCACGTTATCCAACGGTGTGAGGCTGACGCGCTGCCGTCTGAGCCACGGAGGCTGTCTCTATTTCTTTCATATTAAACATAATTATTTTAAAATATTAAAACTGAGTGGAGTGGAATGAGATCAAATTGTCTTCGTTTATTAATTTTTGCAATCCATGATTACCACTCTACCGACAAGCTTCAATTGGCGCGAGGAAACCGACAACGGACTGTTTCTCTCGCTTTATTAGCGCTACATAGAGCAAGCTCATGAGTGATGACATGAGAATTTCAAACCCTTAACACTAAGCAATGCCTATAAACTGTAGCGCTAGCTGGCGCTAGCTCGAGCGGGTAGCCGCTAGTTGTTCCACAACCGCAGCCTCCTGCTGTTATTCTCACGTGTTTGTACCAGCAATCATTCTCGTTATTTTTAAGTCTGATATGTCTAACTTACCGGGGAGGTAGGCTGTGCATTTTGAGGCGTGTAGCTGTTAGCTTGTCTTCGGAAAATAGTGGGTTTGATAGTTGACTGAATGCCAGTCTGAGCGAGTGGGTTCGATCCCTACTGTCGGCAGATTTGAAGATGTTTTTCTGTGGTATCCCATTTTTACACCAAGCAAAGAATAGTACTGTATCTTAATTAACGCCACGGTCGCTTCCTTCCCAATCATAGCCCTGTCCCATCTCTGACGTTTCTGAGACGGTGCGACGTTAAACATACAATGGAAAAGCAAGATACAGTACTCCCAATTTTTGAATAAGATATTCTGAGTCCATCCATTCTTCACTCCCGTACAGCAAAGTTGGTCTCATGACAGACCGATACCGTATAAAGAGAGTTCCGTCCGATAACTCGCTTGTATCTTATAGACTACTGTTGATCTCAACTGCAAGCTCACTGCATTAGATTTGCTGCACCTTGGTTAAATTTTTCTTAGTATAATACATTAATAATAATAATAATAATAATAATAATAATAATAATAATAATAATAATAATAATAATGAGCACTTAGAGCTAATGCCTTATTCTACCTTAATCTATTTTCACTATAATTTTATAAGACAATAAGGCATTGTGAATTAGATCCACTGATAATTTAAAATTATCATAACCATTAGAGGCCGACGACCTAGATATTAGGCTCCTGTAAAATAATAATAATAATAATAATAATAATAATAATAATAATAATCATCATCATCATCATAAATAATAATAATAATAATGATTTTAGAATTGGAGGTCCAATTCTATGCTCTGTTTAAGACTGAATTATCTCGGTCGCTCCTACTGGAAGAATTACGCAGTGTGCAAGTGACCTTTAAGGAAAGGAAACATGTGTTAGTGACCTTCAGTTCCTAAAAATTCCTTCGTTATGAAATATTCAGTACCAGTAGACATTTCCCTAAATAAGGCGTAAATCCTCGTCGCCAAATGAGACTTCATATACTGCGGTCTTAAATTATAAAGGTCGGGTTCAGACGGGAGGGGACTAACCATGATCATAAACCCTATGATTTGCAGGCTGGAACATTATTATGAATCGCTAACATGCTGTTTGGACTGTGAGACATCAGAAGCATGCTCTCCCTCTCTATCTTAACCCAGTATCTAAGATAAATTTACTACAGGAAGGGTAAACAGTCTGTAAGGGTTTTTGGATGCATTACGGAGAAGTTTTCCATATCTCAAGACTAACTCAAACAAGATGTCACTTTCGTCTGTGTACTCAACGAATGTACCCTCATTATTTATATCCAAAGCCCTTCCAAAGCACACACACACTTAAAATTGTTCTCTCATTTGACTGAAGATATGGCTCCCTCATTCAATGATTTACTTTCCGACTGGCGACGTCAGAAATGCGCTCTGGTCGCTCCGAACACAACTATTCTCGTAAGTAAGTTGATTATCCTTCATTTTTCTTATTTGGGCGACCTGTAGGCCTATAGGTTGAGTAACATAGCTGATTTGATGTTCACCATGTGTATTTAATGTTACAAAGGTGAATTCCAGTGGAATCAGTTGGCCTTTAAGAAATAATAATAATAATAATAATAATAATAATAATAATAATAATAATAATAATAATAATAATAATAATAATAATAATACCGAGCTCGTTAGCTTCAATCGCTTAAGTGCGGCCAGTATCCAGTATTCGGGAGATAGTAGGTTCGAACCCCACTGTCGGCAGCCCTGAAGGTGGTTTTCCGTGGTTTCCAATTTTCACACCAGGCAAATGCTGGGGCTGTACTTTAATTAAGGCCACGGCCGATTCCTTCCCACTCCTAGCCCTTCCTTGTCCCATCGTCGCCATAAGACCTATCTGTGTCGGTGCGACGTAAAGCAACTAGCAATAATAATAATAATAATAATAATAATAATAATAATAATAATAATAATAATAATAATAATAATAATAATAATAAGCCGAAATGAGTAGCTCAGACAGTAGAGCGCTGGCTTTCTGAGCTAAAGTTTGGTGGGTTTAAACCCACCTCAGTCCAGTGGTATTTGAAGGTCCTGAAATACGCCAGCATCGTATCGGTTCATTTACTGGCACGTACAAGAATTCCTGAGGGACAAAATTCCAGCACCTCGATGTATCTTAAAACCGTAAAAGTAGTAACTGAAACCAATAATAATAATAATAATAATAATAATAATAATAATAATAATAATAATAATAATAATAATAATAATAATAATAATAATTGTACCGGAGATACACCTACTCCGTGCATTTAAACTGAGCGCCTTTTAGAGGGCCATCTGTAACGTGTAATTCAAACTGTGTATGCGAAGAAGTTTGAACGTTTATCGTCAGATGTCTCTACTGTCGACTTATGTGCCCCTTCTGGTGGGAGGATGGACAATTAATTTTCAAAAGAATTTTGGTATTCGTAAGTTTTCTAAACTGAATTGTTTGTAGATTGTTTTTGGTGTTCTAAGGTTACTAGTACTTCTATCTCCTCCCGCCTTCTTAAAATTTTAGCCAATCAGAAATGTTGTATATTTATTAAATAAACAAATAGAAGTTGTGGGTGTGTACAGAGCTTCGGCCCAGAGAGTTCTGGAACCTTCCTCTCCGCTATAAAAGCTGGGACGTTTTGGGCCATGTTGTCTTTCGATCGCTCCAGTCAACATATTTAGAGTTTGTTCATAGAGGAGGCAGGGGGGCTTGCCTTGCCCATCTCCGGAAGGCTCACCAGTTCAAGGTAATGGCAGACATCTATTTATCATGTAATAGTCTCAGAAAGCTAACTTGAGGGGAAGGTTTCAACATTCTTTCGTAATGTAAATTGCAATCTGTACATTTTCAAATAAGACTAATGACTTTAATCTAACTTAGGGAATAAAGAGGGTGAACCCTCTTTTAATTCCTGTTCAGCTTGGTATTGGGGTGACTATGATTTCGTAAACTTTAACATTTATCTCTTCCTTTTGTAATTTAAAATCTTCTCTCCATCTAGTTACCTCCGTAGTGTACGCTTACCTTCTGTAACTTGGAGCCTTAAGCCCACATGGGTTTTTTTAAGAATTTTCAAGTGAACTTCAAAGGCGTGCAAGAGTTGGCCTCCTCACATTTTGGTTTCCGGCCGACATATTAAATCTTTTCTTTTTTACTAAGGCCAGGTAAAATGGGCACTTATTGCCTATTTAACTATTATTATTTAAATGTAACTTAGACTGTCGAGCGGATACTGGTTGTATTTTACCTAATGTAAAAGACTGTGCCTTGGAGAGGCTTGGATCTTGTACATTTTGGAGAGTAGTCTGCTAGTTAATTGTGTTGAGCAAAGACGCTCTTTCAAATGTGGCAAATTGTGGAGCTCCGTCTCCTTACTTGTAACTGATTGTAGCAGTAGTGCTCTGTGTAACAGAGTCAAGTTTGAGCTACCTAACACATCTCTTAAAAATCATTATGTCTCTTTTACCTGATCATTCTTAGGTTTCGAAATAACTATTGTTATCTGAGCTGAAGAGCTCCCATTCTGTTTATCCAACTGTTATTTGTTATTGTTTAACAAAAATTTAAAATCCGAAAAAGGAAAGAAAATTTTAAATATTAGAGCTATAAATTAAGATTTGATCTTTTCTCTGTCCACCTATTTTTACACCTCTGTGTTCCACAGGAAGTCCGTATTATTAATAAAAATAATAATAATAATAATAATAATAATAATAATAATAATAATTTCGTGTGGCTATTTCTAGCCGAGTGCAGCCCTTGTAAGGCAGACCCTCCGATGAGGGTGGGCGGCATCTGCCATGTGTAGGTAACTGCGTGTTATTGTGGTGGAGGATAGTGTTATGCGTGGTATGAGTTGCAGGACTGTTGGGAACAGCACAAACACCCGGGCCATTGGAATTAACCAATGAAGGAAAAAATCACCGACCCGGCCGGGAATCGAACCCGGGATCCCCTGAACCGAAGGCCAGTACGCTGACCATTCAGCCAACGAGTCGGACAATAATAATAATAATAATAATAATAATAATAATAATAATAATAATAATAATAATAATAATAACATACATGCATACATTATCATTGTAGACTGTTATACCTTTCAGCGTTCAGTCTGCAAGCCTCTGTGAATTTACTTAACGTCGCCACAATCCTCGATTTGCCACTAGAGTTGTGGCCTCATTTAGTTCTATACCTTTTATCTTTAAATCCTTAGAAATTGACTCTAACCATCGTCGTCTTGGTCTACCTCTAATTCTCTTACCCTCCACAGCAGAGTCCATTATTTTCCTAGGTAACCTATCCTCCTCCATTCGCCTCACAGGACCCCACCACCAAAGCCGGTTTATGCGTACAGCTTCATCCATCGAGTTCATTCCTAAATTAGCCTTTATCTCCTCATTCCGAGTACCCTCTTGCCATTGTTCCCACCTGTTTGTACCAGCAATCATTCTTGCTACTTTCATGTCTGTTACTTCTAACTTATGAATGAGATATCCTGAGTCCACCCAGCTTTCCCTCCCGTAAAGCAAAGTTGGTCTGAAAACAGACCGATGTAAAGATAGTTTCGTCTGGGAGCTGACTTCCTTCTTACAGAATACAGTCGATCGCAGCTGCGAGCTCACTGCATTAGCTTTACTACACCTTGATTCAATCTCACTTACTATATTACCATCCTGGGAGAACACACAACCTAAATACTTGAAATTATCGACCTGTTCTAGCTTTGTATCACCAATCCGACATTCAATTCTGTTGAATTTCTTACCTACTGACATCAATTTAGTCTTCGAGAGGCTAATTTTCATACCATACTCATTGCACCTATTTTCAAGTTCCAAAATATTAGACTGCAGGCTTTCGGCACAATCTGCCATTAAGACCAAGTCGTCAGCGTAGGGCAGACTGCTTACTACATTTCCACCTAACTGAATCACTCCCTGCCATTTAATACCTTTCAGCAGATGATCCATGTAAACTACAAACAGCAATGGTGAAAGATTACAGCCTTGTCTAATCCCTGTAAGTACCCTGAACCAAGAACTCAATCTACCATCAATTCTTACTGAAGCCCAATTGTCAACACAAATGCCTTTGATTTATTTTAATAATCTACCTGTAATTCCATAGTCCCGCAATATAATAATAATAATAATAATAATAATAATAATAATAATAATAATAATAATCATCATCATCATCATCATAGACTATAGGCACAGCTCGGCGAAACCCGATGACGTCACCGTCGTCGTAAGACCTATCTTGACGTAAAGCAAAATTTAAAACGTTAATAATTATTAGGAGTCCGCCTCTGTGGTGTAGTGGTTAGCGTGATTAGCTGCCACCCCCGGAGGTCCGGGTTCGATTCCCGGCTCTGCCACGAAATTTGAAAAGTGGTACGAGGGCTGGAACGGGGTCCACACAGCCTCGGGAGGTCAACTGAGTAGAGGTGGGTTCGATTCCCACCTCAGCCATCCTGGAAGTGGTTTTCCGTGGTTTCCCACTTCTCCTCCAGACAAATGCCGGGATGGTACCTCACTTAAGGCCATGGCCGCTTCCTTCCCTCTTCCTTGTCTATCCCTTCCAATCTTCCCCATCCCCCGCAAGGCCCCTGTTCAGCATAGCAGGTGAGGCCGCCTGGGCGAGGTACTGGTCATTCTTCCCAGTTTTATCCCCCGACCAAGAGTCTGAAGCTCCAGGACACTGCCCTTGAGGCGGTAGAGGTGGTATCCCTCGCTGAGTCCGAGGGAAAAACCGAACCTGGAGGGTAAACAGATGATGATGATGATGATGAATAATTATTAGGAACATATATTCATAATTTTAACACAAATGCTTTTATGCTTGTTCATAATGTTCTCCAGTACAAGAGTGTGATTTGATGGAATCTGACGACGTTCTTTTACAATTTATTTTACGTCGCACCGACACAGAAAGTTCTTATGGCGACGATGGGCTGGGGAAGGGCTAGGACTGGAGGGGAAGCGACCGTGGCCTTAAGGAAGAACTCCAGCATTTACTTCGTGTGATGGGAAACAGCGGGAGACGATCTTCAAGGCTGCCGACAGTGCGGTTCGAACCTATTAACTCCCGAATGCAAGCTGATAGTTGTGTGATCCAAACTGCACAGGCACTTGCTCGGTATGACGTTTTTTGAAGAACATAACAATGTTTACTAAATTACTACTGCTAAAATGTTTTCATTCCTCCCCTGAAGGGGGAGGCGGGCCCCTTAGACGGTCACGCCGTCTCTCAGGCCGGGAGATTTGTTACGGTGAAGAAGATGTACGGAGAAGGTGAAGCGGTTGGCGGCCGTGGCCTATATTAGGTACTGTCCCGGCATTCGCCTTATGCAGGAAAATGGAAAACCACGAAATACCATTCTCAGGACAGCTGACGGTTGGGGCCAGCCGTGAGGTCCAGCCCTGACCCGTCTCCGGAATGCAGAGCCGTAGAGCCACGGTACTCAGAGCCTGTGCTCAGTTGGCCGGTTCGAGTGCCGAGACCCACTCTGCATCTACCGACATATAATTTAGCCTATATCTTTTTCAAATACTAGTATTAAGTGTCTTCTCTGTCAGGAATAATCTGTTATTACATACTTTCTTTTTTCTTATGGGTAGTTTCTGATTTTATTTATCCTGAATTAATTTCGATAGATTGAAAGAACCCACAGTTATGGATTAATTTTGAAACTTCCCCTTGGTTTCCTTGGAGTTACTTTTGTTCATTTTCCTGCTGCTTGCACCGCTAGCAACAGCAGAGCTGAACTCGACGTAATACGTAGCTAAACTAACAGATAGCGACACGCTCACTTCGCATCGATAGCAAGCTTCACATATATTCTTGTTAAGTCCGGTAGTCCAAACATGTCTCCCCCTGTGGGTGAGGGCTGTAGAATGACATCCATGGCATCCTCTTCCTATCGTAAAAGGGGGATCAGGACTCTCAACTTGTAAGCGTGGTTTGGCGACCACGGTTTCCATAGCTGAGTTTGATATTGCTTACACTTACTTGTATCAGGCTCTTCACTGTCATCTTTCCTATTCGACCTCTCTTGGTTAACTCTTGTTATCTTCCCACCCCAACGGTATTAGGTTTATGAGGCCAAGGGACTCTTATCTTCACACCCTTCGTGGCCCTTCCAGTTCTTATGCCGATGCCTTCATTCTTCTATTTTTCCTCTGCTGTGTTATAGTTGTACTTCTTAAAATACTAATCACCACCACCCGGTGGCTATGTTTGTTAGCCGGTTCGAGATCCGTTGATCGAAAAAATCAGAATCTTGGCCCCCTGTGGGTTGGTGTTATTCAACAGGAGTAGGCTACGTAATAATACTGTTATTGGTTTTACGTCCCACTAACTCCTTTTACGGTTTTCGGAGACGCCGACGTGCCGGAATTTAATCCCGCAGGAGTTCTTGTATGTGTCAGTAAATCTACCGACACGAGGCTGACGTATTTGAGCACCTTCAAATGTCACCGGACTGAGGCAGGATCGAACCTGCTAAGAGTAGGCTACGTACCAACACTGCGTTTCACTCTCTTCCCACCTCATTATCATCACATTGCCTGTGGGCGTCAAATAGCAAGACCTGCACCAGGCGAGTCGAACATGTCCTCGGACCCTCCCGGCACTAAAGCCGTACAGCAAATAAAAAAATAAATACCACCACCACCGTTTCCACTTTCAAACGGATCCTACTAAACGTGTCAGACTTAAAGAATTCCAGGTTTTGGTCCACTATGACTAGCGTACTCAGTATGCGTGTACACTTCCTTTACTGACGTGCAAGCTAAGGTGCTTCTTAGCTTCTTACAGAGTAGCTAGGGGCAAGCACGCCTGAAGTAGAATTTGTACACATTTGGACCTGTCAGAGTCGGCGCAAGAATTATAATCTTCTCTCCTTCCTTTTTCGCCGCTTTCCTCACATCTAGGTGGGGTCGCGGATGTGTTCTGTGTCCCATGGCCTACCTGATGCTAACCCTATATAAACGGATGTATTGAACTATTACGTATTTCTGTGGAGGTTGTTAGCGTGTTGTTTGTACGAAGAGTGTATAAGAAATCAGTTGACCTTTTCAATACAATATATCAAGTAACTAACCTTACATCAGTCTTGGGATTAGTGGCCATCTTCAGTCAAATAAAAATTAAACAGGTTATGTGATAACTAAAACATATGTAGGGCCTATACCAGACAAAGCCAATGCTGCAAGAACAATTATAACATTATATACATAAACAAAACTTATGGTTATGATCTTCTTGTCATAATATGATGCCTTGTTTATGTATGTTTATGTATTTAATGTTACAATTATTCTTGCAACATTGCCTTTGTCTGGTACACAAACGATTTAGTTATCATATAATCTGTTTCCTCCTCTACGAACCATGTGACCTTGCCGCGGTGGGGAGGCTTGCGTGTCCCAATGATGCAGATAGCCGAGCCGCAGGTGCAACCATATCGGATGGGTATCTGTTGAGAGACCAGACTAACGAATGGTTCAACGAAAGGGGGGTAGCAGCCTTTCGGTAGTTACAAGGGCGGCAGTCTAGATGATTGACTAATACGGCCTTGTAATAATACTCAACATGGCTTAGCTGTGTTGATACTGCTACACGGCTGAAAGCAACGGGAAACTACAGCCGTAACCACCTCCCGAGGACATGCAGCTCTCTGTATGAATGATGTACTGATGATGGCTTCCTCCCGGGTAAAATATTCCGGAGGTAAACTAGTCCCCCATTCGGATCTCCGGGTGGGGACTGCACGAGAGGGGGCGATCATCAGGAAGATGGATACTGACATTCTGCGAGTCGGAGCGTGGAATGTTAGAAGTTTGAATCGTTGTGGTAGGTTAGAGAATCTGAAAAGGGAGATGGATAGGCTAAAGTTAGATGTACTTGGTATAAGTGAAGTACGTTGGCAGGAAGAACAGGATTTTTGGTCAGGCGACTACCGAATTATCAACACGAAATCAAACAGGGGTAATGCAGGAGTTGGTTTAATAATGAATAAGAAAATAGGGCAGCGGATAAGCTACTACGACCAGCATAGTGAAAGAATTATTGTCGCCAAGATAGACACCAAACCAATGCCCACCGCAATAGTGCAGGTCTATATGCCTACTAGTTCAGCGGATGATGAAGAAATTGAAAGAATATATGAGGAGATAGAAGATTTAATACAATATGTCAAAGGTGACGAGAATCTAATTGTGATGGGAGACTGGAACGCAGTGGTAGGCCAAGGAAGAGAAGGTAGCACAGTAGGAGAATTTGGATTGGGACAAAGGAACGAAAGAGGAAGTCGGCTGGTTGAATTCTGCACAGACCATAATTTAGTCCTCGCCAATACTTGGTTCAAACACCACAAACGACGGCTGTATACGTGGACGAGACCTGGAGACACTGGAAGGTATCAAATAGACTTCATTATGATTAGGCAGAGATTCAGAAACCAGGTGTTGGATTGCAAAACTTTCCCAGGAGCAGACGTGGACTCTAACCACAACTTGTTGGTCATGAAATGCCATCTGAAGCTGAAGAAATTGAAGAAAGGAAAGAATGCAAAAAGATGGGATCTAGACAAGTTGAAAGAAAAGAGTTTGATGGATTGTTTCAAGGAACATGTTGCACAAGGACTAAATGAAAAGCCCGAAGGAAACACAGTAGAGGAAGAGTGGAGAGTCATGAAAAATGAAGTCAGTAGGGCTGCTGAAGAAATGTTAGGAAGGAAGAAAAGATCAACTAAGAATCAGTGGATAACTCAGGAGATACTAGACCTGATTGATGAACGACGAAAATACAAGAATGCTAGAAATGAAGAGGGCAGAAAAGAATACAGGCGATTAAGAATGAAGTGGATAGAAAGTGCAAGGTAGCTAAGGAAGAATGGCTGAAGGAGAAGTGCAAGGATGTCGAAGGCTGTATGGTCCTGGGAAAGGTAGATGCTGCATACAGGAAAATCAAGGAAACCTTTGGAGAAAGGAAATCTAGGTGCATGAATATTAAGAGCTCAGATGGAAAGCCACTTCTAGGGAAAGAAGACAAAGCAGAAAGATGGCAGGAGCATATCCAACAGTTGTATCAAGGTAACGATGTAGATAATTTCGTTCTGGAACATGAAGGGGCTGTTGATGCAGATGAAATGGGAGACCCAATTTTGAGGTCAGAGTTTAACAGAGCTGTGAGTGACCTAAATAGGAACAAGGCACCTGGAATTGATGATATTCCCTCTGAATTACTGACTGCCTTAGGAGAAACCAGCATGGTAAGGTTATTTCATTTAGTGTGCAAGATGTATGAGACAGGAGAAGTCCCATCCGATTTTCGGCAGAATGTTGTTATACCTATTCCCAAGAAAGCCGGTGCTGACAGGTGTGAAAACTACCGCACTATTAGTTTAGTATCTCATGCCTGCAAAATTTTAACACGTATTATTTACAGAAGAATGGAAAAACAAATTGAAGCTGAGTTGGGGGAAGATCAATTTGGCTTCAGAAGAAATGTAGGAACACGTGAAGCAATCCTGACTTTACGTCTGATCTTAGAGGATCGAATCAAGAAGGACAAGCCCACGAACATGGCATTCGTAGATCTAGAAAAGGCATTCGATAATGTTGATTGGACCAGGCTATTTATGATTCTGAAGATGATAGGGATCAGATACCGAGAACGAAGAATTATCTACAACCTGTATAAAAATCAGTCTGCAGTGATAAGAATCGAGGGCTTTGAAAAAGAAGCAGCAATCCAGAAAGGAGTGAGGCAAGGCTGCAGTTTGTCCCCTCTCCTTTTCAATGTTTACATAGAACAGGCAGTAAAGGAAATCAAAGAGAAATTTGGAAAGGGAATCACAGTCCAAGGAGAGGAAATCAAAACCTTGAGATTTGCGGATGATATTGTTATTTTATCTGAGACTGCAGAAGATCTCGAGAAGTTGCTGAATGGTATGGATGAAGTCTTAGGTAAGGAGTACAAGATGAAAATAAATAAGTCCAAAACAAAAGTAATGGAGTGCAGTCGAACGAAGGCAGGTGATGTAGGAAATATTAGATTAGGAAACGAAGTCTTAAAGGAAGTAGATGAATATTGTTACTTGGGTAGTAAAATAACCAACGATGGCAGAAGTAAGGAGGACATAAAATGCAGGCTAGCACAAGCAAGGAAGAGCTTTCTTAAGAAAAGAAATGCTCACTTCAAACATTGATATCGGAATTAGAAAGATGTTTTTGAAGACTTTTGTGTGGAGCGTGGCATTGTATGGAAGTGAAACATGGACGATAACTAGCTCAGAAAGAAAGAGAATAGAAGCTTTTGAAATGTGGTGTTACAGAAGAATGCTGAAGGTGAGATGGATAGATCGAATCACGAATGAAGAGATACTGAATCGAATTGGTGACAGGAGATCGATTTGGCTAAATTTGACGAGAAGAAGAGATAGAATGATAGGACACATCTTAAGACACCCAGGACTTGTTCAGTTAGTTTTTGAAGGAAGTGTTGGTGGCAAGAACGGTAGGGTTAGAGCAAGGTATGAATATGACAAACAGATTAGAGCAGATGTAGGATGCAATAGTTACGTAGAAATGAAAAGGTTAGCACAGGATAGGGTGGCATGGAGAGCTGCATCAAACCAGTCTATGGACTGATGACTCAAACAACAACATAATCTGTTTAATTTTTATTTGGCTGAAGATGGCCACCCTAAGTCGCTGAAACTACTCCCAAGATTGATCTAGTATTATTTACTTGATATATTGTATTGAAAAGGCGGACCCTCTTGTCAATTAATTTCTTATAATTGCACTTCAGTACGGAACTAAAAGGAAATTTATGGCTTATAAATACGAAGAGTGTAGTCAAAACTAATACCAAGTACACGAGCGAGAGGAATTAACCAGACGCGAAATATATCCTGGACCCGGCCGGGAATCGAACCAAGAAAACTATGCTGACAAGGCTACTACGTTAAACATTCAGCCAACGATGAGTTGAAGTTGGCGGATTGGATCCCAGCTCAGTGTGGTGGTATTTGAAGGTGCGCAATTACGGCAGTCTCTTGTGGGTAGATTTACTGGCACGTAAATAAATTCATGTGGGACAACATTTCGGCTTCTCGGTGTCTTTTACCTGGGGGTAGGGGTGGCTAGTAGGGGCGTCAGGGGCTCTGAACTTGGGAGCGTGTGTTGGCGATCATAGGGCCCTCAGCTGAGTCTCGGCATTACTTCCACTTTCTTGTGCCAGGCTCCTCATTTTCTATCCTATCCGATCTCCCTTGGTCAACTCTTGTTCTTTTCCGACCCCGACGGTATTAGAGCACTCGAGACCTAGGGAGTCTTTCATATTCACGACCTTCATGGCCCTTGTCCTCTTGTGGCCGATATCTTCATTTTCCGAAGTGTCGGATCCCTTCCATTTTTTCTCTCTGATTAGTGTTATATAGAGGTTGGTTCCCTAGTTGTACTTCCTCTTAAAACAATAATCGCCACTACCACCGTCACAACCACACATGAGAGTGTGACTTCAGTAGGAGGTATATATTTTTCCGAGTCTGCGCCAAAAATATTACATGCTTCAACGAAATATTCCGATATCCTATAAATTGTGTCTACTGTATATTTGTATGGGATGGTGTTGTATTTACAGTGTTAAACTACAGTAGTAGTATGGCATCGAAGCCCTTAATCCCTGTAAGAAGTAGGGTTAAGGTAGTGGAAATATTTAAGTTACCTGTGATTTTCTATGCGATTGCGTCTTGATGATGATGATGATGATGATGATGATGATGATGATGCTTGTTGTTTAAAGGGGCCTAACATCGAGGTCATCGGCCCCTAATGGTACGAAATGAGACGAAATGGCATGACAAATTAAAATTCTAAAATTCTCCACTGACTGGAATTCAAAGCGTGAGAACGAAGAATGAATGGATGGACATGAATTTAAAACAATCACTGGATGCTACCCGCAATGCTTTACATTCACACAAACTGACGTAAAAGAATAGGATTACTGACCAAGAGACTGCTGCTATAGCATAACACTGAAACGAAGATGCTTGCAGTCTAGGGGGTACAAAATCCAAGTTATCGGCCCCTCATAACGGTACTGATCGCTAGGAAAGTAGAACCATGGTATTTGTCCTGTTGCGGTACTAATCAAAAGTAGCAGAGACTCGCGGTATTCCACACATTATTGTACTACTCACAGGTTATGAAATTCGACATACAATACAGACCTATGTTTTTCTCACATTGCGGCGCCATTTACAGGCAAACGCAACCCCATGGTGTTCATCACATAAGAGTACTAACCACAGGGACCTTCCCCTATCCCGTGGTGTTCCTCACATAATGGATACTAATCATAGGCAAGGCAGAACCATAGTAGCTATCATCCCATGGTCCTGCTCATATGGTGGTACTAATCATACGAGCTCGATAGCTGCAGTCGCTTAAGTGCGTCCAGTATCCAGTAATCGGGAGATAGTGGGTTCGAGCCCCACTGTCGGCAGCCCTGAAAATGGTTTACCGTGGTTTCCCATTTTCACACCAGGCAAATGCCGGGGCTGTACCTTTATTAAGGCCACGGCCGCTTCCTTCCACTTCCTAGGCCTTTCCTATCCTATCGTCGCCATAAGACGTATCTATGTCGGTGCGACGTAAAGCAAATAGCCAAAAAAAAAAAAAAAAAAAAGAAAAAAAAAGAGAAAGGTACTAATCACAGGTACTGCAAAAGCCGACCGCACGGTGCTCCTGTGTGCTACTAATCACAAACCTATTTCGTACCTAATATAGTGGTACTACGCACAAGTAAAAGCGACCCATGATGCTCTCCGCGTGGTGGTACTAATCACAAGTAATTTCATGGTTCGAAGACAAGCATCCCTTGGTCGCCCCTTTTAGTCGCCTCTTACGACAGGCAGGGGATACCATGGGTGTACTCTTCGTCGGCGTCCCCCACCCACAGGGGGTGTGTTTGGTCCGCGAGAAGTATTTTATTTCCCTCAAGTCCGCCGGCAAGCCGGTTAGGACCCCCCTATCCGCCACCTGGGACGCGTCAGCGTAGCAGGTTCGTGGGGATTGCGTCTTAATTATTATGCTACACTACGCGTAAGGGAATATTAAGTGAGTTCCAAAATAACGCCGTTGTAATTGTCTTACGCTTCATGAAAGAAATTATTTTAAGACATTTTCGTCCTTTGAATTCTTATACATTTGATTGCGTTTACTATGTTCTACCACCAGTAAGGGATTCTTAATTGTTATGCAGTAAAACTCGGCTTAACCGAACTTCGCTAAGCCGAAATCCGGCTTAATCGAAACTATAGCGAAAAGAGAAATTAATAATTTGTTGAATCGGTGCTCAAAATCGAGCAAGTGACATAACTCTCTTACTCCTAACCCACATTCCAGTACTCTGTATACAGTTAATCTTCCCGCTCCACCCAAACGTCAAGTCATGAAGGCCCTTGTAGGGATGACAGGTAAAGGCTTCCACTATCCGCAACCTCAGAACTTGATGAGAATGGTACTCATTTTTGGTGTAGGCTGAGTGAACCTCAGAGCCTTGTGCACCTCCGGAAGTGGAAATCTCGATTTCTTAAATTTTACGACTTCTTGACGGGGATTCGAACGCACGTCCTTCCGGGCCGAGCGAACACGCCTTTACCGCCTCGGCCAGGCATCTCCTTCCATCGCACGTTCCTCTTACTATTTGCCGTCACAAGTTTTACAGTATCTACTTCCCCGTGCTGACCAGAAGGACTTTCTATGTACTGTTGTACAATACTTTACTTTTGACGTTGATCTGTGTAAGTGTTTTTTGAGGGCAGTTTTAAAATGTTGGAGAAAAGGAAACGTGTTGTGATAACCATTGAGCAGAAAGTTGAAGGGTGAAAAATGGCAGACTTACGAAACGTAACACCAGATACTGGTGTTGCAATCTGACTGAGTAAAAGCAAAATCAAAATTTCAGAAACACTTGTCGAAAATTCCAAATTGCAAAACGATTATAAAAGCCGAATACGAGGAATTAAAAAACGAAACCCTAATTCTGTGGTTTACCCAGCACGTGCTAACTAAATGCTGTTATACGGACCTTAAGGTTTGTCTAACAGAGGAGTGAATGCATACCAGCTGACACAATACTCAGTAGGTGGTAGAGTGATATACTAATACAGCCTCCCGCAGCATCGCGAGAAAGAAGTTCAAAGGAAAATTTCCGATTTTATGAAATAAGTTGTCTAAATATTGTACTTGGTACTTAAATAAAGTCTATTTCGAATTTAAACAACATTTCATGTACTTAGAGTGGAATACTTGTTCTTTCACTCTAAAAATATTTCTCATGGTTAAGCCAACGGCCGTAGCCGTGTTGAAACACCGGATCCCGTAAGATCTCCGCAGTTAAGCAACATTGGGCGTGGTCAAGATGTGGATGGGTTGCCACGCGCTGTTGGTGAGGGTAAGGGAATGGAGGAGCGGAAAGGAACTGGCCACCCTACCGCACGTAAACTCCGGCTCAGGCACACCTCTGCGGAGGTTCGGACCTGCCTTCGGGCAGAATACACCCTTACCTTACCTTACCTCATGGTTTATCCGAAAACATGTGCTATCGAAAATTGCTCTGCCCTCTTTAGTTAGGTTAAGCGGGGTTTTACGGTATAATTTCCCTTGTTTTCATACATCTTTTAATCTTTTTCTTTTATTTACATGGAATACCTTGTTTTGATAATGTATCTACTATAAGCTTTTTTTCGTGTATGGTACTGCTTGGGTGAATAGGCAGTGCACTGTTCTTCGGTTCAGAGAACTCTCGGTTCAATACAAGGCCGTGTCGGTAATTTTAACTATTTAAGGTTAATTCCTCTGGCTCGGGGACTGAACGTTTGTGATCGTGTTAGTGCAGTTCTCGTCATCTACATATCACAAGTTACACTACTAACCACCACAGATACATGGCCCCCTGTGGGTGGGGGCGCTAGAATAACACCCACGATATCCCCTATCTGTCATAAGAGGCGACTGAAAGGGGCCCCAGGGGCTCTTACCTTGGGAGCGTGGGTTGGCGACCCTCAGCTGAGCCCTGGTATTACTTCCACTTACTTGTGACAGGCTCGTCACTTTGATCTATCCTATCCGACCTCTCTTGGTCAACACTTGTTCATTTCCGACCCCGACGGTATTGCACACTTAAGGCCTAGGTAGTCTTTCATTTTCCGGTCTAGAAAGCCAAGAATAACGGCCGAGAGGATTCGTCGTGCTGACCACACGACACCTCGTAATCTGCAGGCCTTCGAGCTGAGCAGCGGTCGCTTGGTAGGCCAAGGCCCTTCAAGGGCTGTAGTGCCATGGGGTTTGGTTTTTTACTCATTCATTTTCACGCCCTTAGTGACCCTTGTCTTTCTTTGACCGATATCCTCAGTTTTTGAAGTGTCGAATCCCTTCCATTTTTTGTCTCTGATTAG
The DNA here is from genome assembly GCF_040414725.1 of Anabrus simplex. Lineage (NCBI taxonomy): Eukaryota > Metazoa > Arthropoda > Insecta > Orthoptera > Tettigoniidae > Anabrus > Anabrus simplex. The sequence continues at coordinate 108,570,120 of NC_090268.1, forward strand.
TGTCATATAGAGAATGGTTGCCTAGTTGTACTTCCTCTTAAAACAATAATCACCACCACCATCACCACATAAACATGCAATAGTAAATACATACTTTCATATAGGGTTGGCTTCGAGAAGGATGTTATTATTATTATTATTATTATTATTATTATTATTATTATTATTATTATTTTACGATTTATTTTACGTCACGCCGTCACAGTAGGTATTATGGCGATAGCGGGATAGGAAAAGGCTAAATGTGGGAAGAAAGCGTCCGTGGCCTCAATTAAGTACAAGTCCCAGCATTTGCCTGGTGTAAAATGAGAAACAACAAAAACCAACTTCAGGGCTGCCGACAGTGGGGTTTAGTGTACAAACTTCTGTGATTTTATTTCCGGAATACAAGCTGATAGCTGACCGCGCAGCCACTTGATCAGTAGGCAGGACATCTGGCCAACTGCGCCAATTCCACGCAGGCTGCTGACCCCAGTAGACTGAAAAAAAAAAAAAAAAGAGCAAGATGAAGAAGCTGGGTTTTGTGTTATACTTTTTTGTTATGTAATTTTTGTTTTCACTGTAAGCAGACATTGCCATCGTGGCATATTCCAACAGCAATGTATTTGCCAATGTTCAACAACTGGCTCGAATAGTGAACGCAGTGGCCTTCGGTTCAGAGGGTCGTGGGTTCGATTCCCTGTGGGGCCTTAGATTTTATATATGCCTGGTTAGTTCCTCCAGCTCGGCGACTCGGTATTTGTGTTTGTCTTAATACACATCTTCATTTACACTCAGCATATCACAGTACTTACCACTACTGGAACGTGCTATATTCTTTCACGTAGTGTTGGAGTCAGGAAGGCCAACTGGCCGTAAAAGAAGGCTTATTCCACACATAGTGCTGACCCAAGTAATTCGGATAAGCTATGGCAGAATAATAATAATTATAAATTCTGCATCCATCAAGAAATAGCAACAAGAGTATGTCTTCCATTACATACATTCATCTTCATTATAGACTGTTATGCCTTTCAGCGGTTAGTGTACAAACCTCTGTGATTTTATTAAACTCCACCACAATCCTCCGTTTGTAACAAACTTTGTAGCTCTATACTTCTTTTATCAGAATCATTAGGAACAATCGTTGTCTTGGTCTCCCTCTACTTCACTCACTTGTACTTTATTCCATCCTATCTGACGTCTCTTGGCCAACTCTTGTTCTTTTCCGACCCCAACGCGATTAGATTCTGAGGGCTAGGGAGTCTTACATTTTTCACGCTCTTCGCGGCCCTTGTCTTTTTGTAACCGATATCTTCATTTTTCGACGTGTCGGACCACATATAATTTTTCCTTTGATTAGTGTTAATAGAGTTTGCTTGTACCTCCTCTTGAAACAGTCATCAGCACCATAACTCTCCCTCTACTTCTCTTACCATCCACGAGCGAGTCCATTATTCCCCTAGGTAACATATCCTCCTCAATTCGCCTCACATGACCCCACCACCAAAGCCGGTTCATGCGCAGAGCCTCATCAATCGAGCTCATTCTTAACATAGCCTTTATTTCCTCATTCCGAGTACCCTCCAGCCATTGTTTTCACCTGTTTTTACCAGCGATTATTTCCGCCACTTACATGTCTGTTACTTCTTACTTATGAATAAGATACCCTGAGTCCACCCAGCTTTTACTCTCGTAAAATAAAGTTGGTACAAAAACATACTGTTGTAAATATTGTTTTGTCCGGGAGCTAACTTCTTTGGTACATAATACTTTTGATCGCAACTGCGAGCTCACTGCATTAGCTTTACTGCATCTTGATTCAATATCACTTACTATACTAGATCTTGAATATATGAAATTATCTACCTGTTCTATCTTTGTATTGTCAACCTGACATTCAATTCTCTTACGTTTCTTACCTACTGACATCGCTTTAGTCTTGGAGAGGAGCGGTAGAATAACACGCACGGTATACCCTGCCTGTCTTATGTAGGGATCTTGGGTTGGTGACCACGGGGCCCATATCTGAGTCCTGGCATTGCTTCCATTTATACCAGGCCCCTCACTTTTGTCTATCGTATACGACCTTTCTTGGTCAACTCTTGTTCTTTTCCGACCCTGACGGTGTTAGAGCACTGGAAGCCTAGCGAGTCTTTTATTTTCACGCCCTTCGTGGCTCTTGTCTTTCTTTGGCCGATACCTTCATTTTTTCGAAGTGTCGGACCCTTCCACTTTTTCTCTCTGATTAGTGTTATATAGAGGATGTTTGCCTAGTTGTATTTCCTCTTAAAACAATAACCACCACCACCAATCTCGCTCACTATACTACCATCCTGCGAGAATACTGATCGTAAATATTTGACATGATCTACCTGTTCCAGCTTTGTATTCCCAACCTGCACTCAATCATCTTAAATTTCTTATCCACTGACGTCACTTTAGACTTGGAAAGGAAAATAAAATAATAATTCGGATTGGTTACTCGCAGGGATGGGTTTGTTTACATCAAACGATGCTGACGCATCTCACCTGGAACTCGTTGTCAGTGCGTCTTTTAGGCTAAGTATCACTTGGACTAGACACTATAACTGGGGTACATGTCCCCGTCTTGGCGGGAAATAGCAAGAGGATCACGCTGTAGATGTGCAGGCTAATAGTCTAATTAAGCGTTTTCCATTTGCTGGCGGGTTTGCCCTAGAAAGAAAAAACTCGGGGCGTGTATTGTGGCGCCATCCCGTCCTCATTACCGGTGGCGGGGCCCTCTGATCAATGAAGTCAGTGGATGGAGGGGAGAGGAAGGGGCAGCGATATCGCCTCATCCTGTTTGCTGATTTCCCTGGGGCGCGATCGATTTGGTATCCGAAACCACCGCGACATGCAATCCCATCCGACTCCAACCCTATCCCTTTACTTTATCAGCCGAGATGTGATTATTGGACTCATCTACGGCAGGCAGTACTCCTTTACTGCCTTTGACGGGCGTTGCTGCGATGTTCACTTCCTTCCGTTCGCTCCTCTTCAGTTTCCTTAAAACTACATCTTAGACGAAGAGAAAAGCTACCGTGCAGCATTATTTATATAAAATACACACACAAGTGAATATTTAAGGCACCTGGATTTGGCGAACAAGTCGCCTAACTAGAAGGACCTAGGTTCAACCCCGCTCCCATTGGGAGTAAGAGTTTTTATTTTATACTATATCTCTCTGATAGGTATGAAGCTGCGTGGTAAAGGCGTGACGGATTATACAGAATGGTTTCGGATCGATTCCGTTTGGATGTCGAGAAATTGAGAAAGACTAAGTTAAAGCCTCTCTTCTACCACCAGTTGGTGGGGGTGGTAGAACAACATCCACGGTATCCCCTACCTGTCGTAAAAGGCTCCCCACTGTGGATGGTGGCGGTAGAACAACACCTACGGTATCCCTCGCCTGTCGTAAGAGGCGACTAAAAGGGGCCCCAGAGGATCTGAAATTTGGAGCGTGGGTTGCGACTACGGGGCCCTTAGCTGAGTACTGGCATTGCTTCCACTTACTTGTGCCACACTCCTCACTATCATCTAACCTATCCGAGCTCCCTTGGTCAACTCTTGTTCTTTACCGACCCCGACGGTATTAGAGCACACGAGGCCTAGGGAGTCTTTCATTATCCCGCCCTTCGCGGCCCTTGTATTTCTTTGGCCAACACCTTCATTTTTCGAAGTGTCGCATCCCTTCCATTTTTTCTCTCTGATTTGTGTTATATAGAGGATGGTTGCCGAGTTGTACTTCCTCTTAAAACAGTAATCACCACCACCACCACCACCACCACCACCACCACCACCACCACCACCACCTCTGCTGTCCCCTTTTGGTAACTCCACCAGTTCTCTGTACAAAAGAAAGTGACCCCGAAGGCCCAGTTCTGGGTGACGGTGGACTGACCAGCATTCTGGTGAAAGCAAGTTGGTCCATCTTTAATTCAGGGGAGAGTAGTGTGTGTACCCGCCAAGCCTGATAAGAAAATAGGAAATCTCGGGAAATCATCTCAAGTGGAGGTTTCAATCCACTACCTCCCGGACGTAAGCTACACGCCTCGAAACGTATAGTCAACTCGCTCTGTATGACAATAGGACCGAAATGTTAAGTAGAAGGAAAACAAGGGGGGGGGGGTAATTTTGTGTTGATGGGAGTGTTTAAGGATGAAGCCTTAAGAAAAGAAATTCAATGCAGTTTATGCAATAAATGTAAAGTAAAGCACACCTAATGAAGGACTGCAATGAAACAAGGAAGGTCGGAGAAAAATATATGGATGAGTAGTTAAAATGGAAAATGAACAAGAATTTCACAGTTTTTTAAGTAATTGGTCAGAGAATGGAAGAAACCAGGGAAAAAATCAAAACTATGCAACATTATCAAAGGTATTTGCATGTAAGTAAATTATATTAATGATTTCTATAATAACTTTGTTATTTGAAATATTTCAAGTGTTTTATATCATACGCAACTGATAGATAGATAAATGTATTTATCGGCGTAGTTAAGGCCTTTAGGCCTTCTCTTACACTAAACCAATTATTTATTATACATTGGAATCCATAATTAATACTATCGTAATTAATTCCAAGTGAAGCACAGTTCAACACAATCAAAATATTTTAAACTGAAATAACAAAATTCCACCCCAGTGAGACAAATATAATAGTAATAATATTGTAAATCCGCCTCTGTGGTGCAGTGGTTGGTGTGGTTAGCTGCCACCCCCCGGAGGCTCGACTTCGATTCGCAGCTCTGTCACGAAATTTGAAAAGTGGTACGAGGACTGGGACAGGGTCCACTCAGCCTCGGGAGGTCAACTGAGTCTACCTCAGCCATCCTCGAAGTGGTTTTCCGTGGTTTCCCATTACTCCTCCAGGAAAATGCCGGGATGGTACCTACTTTCTTCCTTTTCCTTGTCTGTCTCTCCCGATCTTCCCATACTCTCACAAGACCCCTGTTCAGCATAGCAATTGAGGCCACCTGGTCCTCCTTTCCAGTTGTATACCTCCAGATCCAAAGTCTTACGGTCCAGGATACTGCCCTTGAGGTGGTAGAGGTGGGATCCCCGCCGAGTCCGAGGAAAAATCAATCCTGGAGGATAAATGGGTTAAGACAGAAGATCCCCCTGTGGGTGGGGGCAGAAGAATAACACCCACGGTATCCCCTGCCTGTCGTAAGAGTCGACTAAAAGGGGCCCTAGGGGCTCTGAACTTTGGAGCGTGGGTTGGCTACCACGGGCCCTTAGCGGAGTCCTGGCATTGCTTCCACTTACTTGTGCCAGGCTCCTCACTTTCATCTATCCTATCCGACCTCTCTTGGTCAACACTTGCTCTTTTCCGACCCCGACGCTATTAGGTTTGCGAGGGTTAGGGAGTCCTTCATTTTCACGCCCTTCGTGGCCCTTGTCTTACTTTGGTCGATATCTTCATTTTTCGAAGTGTCGGATCCCTTCCATTTTTTCCCTCTGATTAGTGTTATATAGAGGATGGTTGCCTGGTTGTACTTCTTCTTAAAACAATAATCACCACCTAAGACAGAAGACATAATATTTTAATAGCACGATCAATGAAAGGCCAGTTCACTGTGCATGTGTTAGCATCAGTGATTAGTACAGTTTCTGGTCATCTGTGATGGGAAGAGGAGAGTATTCTATTCTATTCATTCATTCATCATTTTTAGTGGCCATGAGGATAACTAGGACTAAGCCAGAAGGGAAGCTGAAAGCGATAACTTCACACTGCTGCCAGGGCGGTATATTAAGATGGCCACTTGCGTGCAGTTTACAGTACACACACAATGGCCAGCTTCCAATGTGAACCAGCCTGTTAAATATTGTGTGACGACTATGGTGAGCTGTAGTAAACGCCTCTCGGCTCACTGATTCCCAACAGCCAAATGTAAACAGCACTCAGCAACAGGAGTGTTCATGCGGACTGGACACATAGGGCCCATGGGGAATCGAATGGTCGATTCCAGGACTCGAGGATAAAGGCATAAAGGCAGAAGTTACTTAATAGCCACTGCGTATGGCAGAGTACTGCAATTCGAATTATACTAGCTATAAACGTGCAACTGTGGTGCTGCAGGTAATAGTTGGACACGATTTCCTGACTGTTTATCCAGTGACATTTCGCGAGCTTTATTTACCTTAATATCAATATTCCCGGCCTCTCGTGGTATGGTCTGTTGGAATTTTGTGTCCGCAACGATTTCTTTTCTTTAAGCCTTCTTTTTTTTAAAACAATTTGCTTTTCGTTGCACCGACACAGATAGGTCTTATGGTGACAATGGGATAGGGAAGGCCTCGGAGTGGGAAGGAAGCGGCCGTAACCTTAATTGAGGTACAGCCCTAACACTTACCTGATGTGAAAATGGGAAACTACGGAAAACCATCTTCAGGGCTGCCGAGAGTGGGGTTCGAACCCACTATATCCCGGATGCAAGCTCACAGCTGCGCGCCCCTAACCACACGGGCAACTCGCTCGGATTTTTCTGGATGTTTTGAAAACAGCTGAAATAGGCTAATAGAGTATTTTTAATTATTATTATTTTACAATATGTACAAACTTACTGGAAATGTCCATCATCTACCGAATCATCATAAAGGACAACATCGGCTTCGTCGTCGATCCAACTGTGAGGGTTGGCGGAGGGAACACACATGCAGAAGAGGTTGATACAGAGAAGAAGAGGCAGTACGAATCACGCTTTAGATATCTAGAGCTGAGCTGAGTGGCTCAGACTGGCTTTGTGACCCCAACTTGGCAGGTTCGATTCTGGCTCAGTCTGGTCGTATTTGAAAGTGCTCAAATATATCGTTTTTGATTTCACTCTATTTTTTTTTTCAGAGAGGATGGTTACTTAGTTGTACTTCCTCTCAAAGCAACACTCACCATCACCTCCACCATCACCACCTCGTGTCAGTAGATTTATCGGCACTTAAAAGAACTCCCGCGGGACTAAATTCTGACATCTCGGCTCTCCGAAAACCGTAAAAGTAGTTACTGGGACATAACACCAATAACATAATAATAATAATAATTATTATTAGATATATAACATCCGCCTCTGTGGTGTAGTGGTTAGTGTGATTAGCTGCCACCCCCGGAGGCCCGGATTCGATTCCCGGCTATGCCACGAAATTTGAAAAGTGGTACGAGGTAGGAACGGGGTCCACTCAGCCTTGGGAGGTTAACTGAGTAGAGGTGGGTTCGATTCCCACGTCAGCCTTCCTGGAAGTGGTTTTCCGTGGTTTCCCACTTCTCCTCTAGACAAATGCCGGGATGGTACGTAAATTAAGGCCACGGCCGCTTCCTTCCCTCTTCATTGTCTACCCTTTCCAATCTTCCCATCCCCCACGAAGGGCCCTGTTCATCATAGCAGATGCGGCCACCTGGGCGAGGCACCGGTCATCCTCCCCAGTTATATCCCCCGACCCAATGTCTCACGCTCCAGGACACTGCCCTTGAGGCGGTAGATGTAGGATCCCTCGCTGAGCCTGAGGGACAAGCCAACCCTGGACGGTAAACAGATTAAGAAGGAGAAGAAGATATACAACATCCCGTTTAGAAATTGGGAGAGGATTGGGCAGCTGTTAGGTACTCGAGAAGTGATATCTGAATTCTGAATTCCTCTCTTTACAATATTAGTTTGAATAAGATCATGAACTGTAGACTATATTTTAATCGAATGTAATCTAACAAAATCGAATCGAATACTATATTCAATAGAACAGTACATATTCTATAGAGATACAATTCTCGATATGTTTATTGCGATTTAAAATATATGGATCCTTTTTATTGCAATATTGCAAGCATTTTGTGTTGTATGTTCCTATTCTTCTGGTAGATCATTTAAAATCGATGGCTTGACATGTTACGCGTTGTTGGTTCTAGAGAGAGACATTATGTATTTGTTGCCTGGTTTGATTTTTGTTCGTTATGCTTGATTCTCTGTCCAAATATGTTGCTAAGGATTCGTATCGTTTAGATACCGGTATACAAAGTAAATTATATAATGTTTTATATAATATTTGCGATAATCCTGCCGTGTGGTATTCCTTGTGTGTACTTTAATGTGTCAATGGATGTGTTATTAATTTTTACTGAATCCCTACTGCTCCCACTATCCGTAACCTCGGCACTTGGTGGGGTAGAGTGATTAGCTCTACGCCCGGCTGTTCTTGACCCCAGGAATTAACCTGGTACTCATTTTTGGTGTAGGCTGAGTGAACCTGAGGGCCACGTGCACTTCCGGAAGTGGAAATCTTGGTTCTTAAAATTTTTATATTTCTGACAGGGAATCGAACCCACTTCCTTCAGGGTGAAGCGATTACATCTTTACTGCCTCGGCCAGGCAGCTGCTAATAACATAAAGGCAGCTAGTATAATAGTAAAAATAAATAATAGTAAAAATAAAAATAACTTAGTTTAATAACTGGCAAGAATGTTGAATAAATAATTATTAAGACATTTATTTACCGGGCGAGTTGGCCGTGTAGTTAGGGGCGCGCAGCTGTGAGCTTGCATCCGGGAGAAAGTGGGTTCAAACCCCACTGTCGGCAGCTCCTAAGATAGTTTTCCGTGATTTCCCATTTTCACTCCAGGCAAATGCTGGGGTTATATCTGTTAAGGCCACGGCCACTTCCTTCCCGTTCCTAGCCCTTTCTTATCCAATAGTCATCACAAGATCTTTCTGTGTTGGTGCAATGTAAAGCCATTTGAAAAAAATATAAAATTGCTGAATATGTTTCAAATATTAGCATAATAGTATAACAGTTATAACATAATTAATTTGGTTGATACTGAAAATATTTCGTTTGCGATTAATTTATTTTACATGCCTCTGGTATACCGTGCGTTCATTTCAAAACTTCACACCTTGAATACATTTAACGATAATTATTTTTTGGTTTTGGCGTTTATTGAAGATAAATATGTCAAATTTGTTTTCGAGAGGGAAATTCAAAACCACGGCTGATTGAATCTTATGTACTACCCCTAAATCACTAACATGATCATCAGCACAGCGCCTACTCCAGAATATCGGATGGCAGGGCAGCCTGTTATGCCGTCATAGGGTATTAAGTCGAGGCTGCCTGTATTACTATATTACTATGCTATTATCGCTCTCCTGTTTCATGCTTCAAAAATACTGCTCAAAATCATCAAGAAGAGAAGTAAAGGAATGTTATAACACTATATCGATAATGACCAGTTTGGATTTAGATCAAGGAGGGGGTACGTTGAATTCTGGAAAGAAGACTTGAGAAGAACGTGACCTTCATCGACTTAGAGAAAGCTTTTGACCGAGTCGACTAGAAGCAGCTTTTCCTTACCATGAAAAAGGCAGGAATTGATTGGAAGGAGAGACGCCTCATACTAAATTTATACGGAATGCAGAACAATTATTTTGAAATCAATGAGACAAAGAGAAATACCAAAATAGGAAGAGGAGTTAGGCAAGGATGTCCACTCTCTCCTTATCCCTTCAATATGTTCACCGAAGAAACCATCATCGTCATGAAAGAGAAAACAGCTGGGATAAAAATTAATGGTAAACAAGTACATTGTGTGAGATTCGCTGATAATAAATAATTTCGTGTGGCTATTTCTAGCCGAGTGCAGCCCTTGCAATGCAGACCCTCAGATGAGTGGGTGGGGGTGGTAGAATAACACGCACGATATCTCCTGCCTGTCGCAAGAGGCGACTAAGAGAGGCCCCAGGGGCTCTGAACTTTGGGGCGTGGGTTGGCACCCACGGGGCCCTTAGCTGAGTCCTGGTATTGCTTACACTTCCTTGTGCCAGGCTCCTCACTTTCATCTATCCTATCCGACCTCCCTTGGTCAACTCTTGTTCTTTTCAGACCCCGACGGTATTACGTATGGAGGCCTAGGGAGTGATTCATTTTCACGCCCTTCATGGCCCTTTTCTTCCTTTGGCCGATACCTTCATTTTTCGAAGTGTCGGACCCCTTCCATTTTTTTCTCTCTGAGTAGCGTTATATAGAGGATGGTTGCCTAGATGTACTTCCTCTTAAACAATAATCACCATCACCACCACTACCACCCTCCGATGAGGGCATGAAAATGAAACACTCCCTAGGCCTCCATACGTAATACCGTCGGGGTCTGAAAAGAATAAGAGTTGACCAAGGGAGGTCGGATAGGATAGATGAAAGTGAGGAGGTAACTGCGTGTTATTGTGGGGGAGGATAGTGTTATGTGTGGTGTGTGAGTTGCAGGGATACTGGGGACAGCACAAACACCCAGTCCCCGAGCCATTGGAATTAACCAATGAAGGTTAAAATTCCCGACCTGGTCGGAAATCGAACCCGGGACCTTCTGAACTGAAGGCCAGTACGCTGACCATTCAGCCAACGAGTCGGACAGATTTGCCGATGATATAGCCATACTAGCTTGATGCTTGTTGTCTATTTGGAGGTCAAGAGTGATAGAACTCTGTTATGTATGGTTCTACACAATCGATAGTCGCATTTCTTTTCGAATATTCTTCATATCATAGATATTATTTGCATTTCTTGACAACATGTTTACAAAGTTCGAAGAGCCATGCAAGATGGCAGCGCCCAGGGATCGCACGTGTTTAGACATAGATGAAATTATTCGCGAATTATGTGCTAATACAGGCTCCGAATATCCAAGTTATGCTGAATATTTAGAGTTCGATGATGAAATACCTTCTAAAGGAAATGTCTCAGGTGATGACGAGGATATAGCCTTATCTTCAAGGTGTGGAACTCACATGGCGCAGAATGAATCTGATAATTGTGTTACGGGTGTAAATATCCTAAATATTGTAAATAGTGTAGTGTTTTCTGACAACTGGGTTATGGACAACAGTGAACCTTGACTAGAGGAATTTGAAGGTGCTCCTGGTATAAAAGTACGGCCTAATGAATCTGGAAACATAGGACAAGTAGCAGGACTTATGTTTGGTGAGGAAGCTGAACAGACAAACTTATACTATGAGCAGAATTCACATTCTCATAACGTATCCCCTAAAACACTAAAGTGGACTAATGTCACTAGCAGGGAAACTTAAAAGAAAATATTGCTCTGTGTATATTGATAGCGCAGGTGAAGAAATCATGCTTGAAAGATTACTGGCCAACCGATACCCTAATAAAAACCCATATTTCGGAAAACTATGAGCCCAAATAGATTTCAAGAAATACCCCGCATTTCAACAATTTTTTAGGAAGGCTATTAGAAAAATACCCAGCAGTCTTTCAAAAGCTAGTGAAGTTATGACAGTTTATTTGAATGCATGCGCTCCAGCTTGGAGGTAGTTAGAAAGTGGCCGGGAACAGGGCTGTGCATGGAGTGAAGGGCACCCGGTCCGCAATGTGTTAAAAGGGCCTAAAGTCATAGGTCCGCTATACTAGCAGAAACTTTAGGCAAGTGAAACCTCAAACTGAATGCAAAGAAAGCAAAAGCCATGACAATGTGTACATCCACGAAAACGCCTACAACACACATCAAAATTGGCCCTGATAACATTAAACAAGTGAAAGAGTTCTGCTACCTACGAACCCTAATCATGAGTGATAATCGGAGCATATCAGAAGTCATGAAACGGATAGCAATGCCAAGGAGAACCGTCCAAGATAAAAAGCATCTGTTGATCAACAAACATGTGGATATTCAAACTCAGACGGCGTTTGCAAAAGAAGAACAAACCTTTGTATGGAGTGTGCTTCTGTACGGTTGCGGAAGCTACACAGAGCAGGAAAAGAAAAGACTAAGGCAATTGAAATGTGGATATGGAGGAGAATGCAGAGGATAAGTTGGACTGAAATGACGAGCAATACCGAAGTCTTTAGAGAGATAGGAGAAAAACGGTGTCTGGTAACTGAAATTGGAAAACGGAAAATAACATTTATTGGTCATATTCTGTGCCATGGAGAGTTCCTTTGTAACATCCTTGGAAGAAGAATTGCGGGTAAAAGAGGAAGAGGACGACCCAAAGTGTCTTATTTCAAGAACTTTCTTCAGAGAATGAACTGAAAGGCCGACACTGAGTTGAAAAGTCTGGTTCAAGATAGTCATCTATGGCTACGGCAACAAGGCCTTTAGAATATGATAATGATCATATACTACTTTACTATAAGTAATCGGACTAGCGAGCGAGTTAGCCATGCGGTTAGGGTCGCGCGGCTGTGAGCTTGCATTCGGGAGATTGCGGGTTCAAATAACACCGTCAGCTTCCCTGAAGATGGTTTGCAATTTTTACTCCATACACATTCTTGGTCTGTACGTTAATTAAGACTACGGCCGCCAGCTCCCATCCTTTACGTGTTAGTGCGACGTTAAACCACTAGCAAAAATAAATTGGACTTACCAGAAGTTGTTTTCAAGATCCGGGTTTGGAAATTGTTCTTTAAAAGACAAAACCCGTACAGGCAGACTGGTGTTGAAAGTCTGCAGGAGTTAAAAACCCCAAGGATAACAACAAATCCCGTAATATGAGGAGCCATCATATATGGCTTAGTTAAGTTCTTCACTGCGATGTTTGTGTACTACACGAACTGTGTGAACCGAATTTGGTTCGGTGCGTGTCTATCTGCGACGCAATCATGATCCTTTCCTCCAACTATTCGTGACAGGCGACGAGAAGTGAATTATATTGTGAAAATTAAAACGTGGGGCAAAAAAGGCAAATCCCCAGCTAACAGCTTAGTTGTTCGCGAGATCACTTTTGTAAACATAAAGAAAGATGACTATATCGTCGTTCCCTTCGTTGTGGATGATCCCTGCAACTTCTCTGCCTCGGCTGTGTAGCCGGTATGCAAATTCATCAGGCGAATAGTCCTGGTTTCATGGCATGAACTTATTACCCCACACATTAGTTTTACCCTTCCGAAATCTATACACATGGTCTTTAATTAGATTATAATTGCCAATTACTAAAGGTTCTTTCAAAGCAATTTCCTAAGATATCATGGATAAATAGATAGTTTTGTAGTTATCAGAATCTGAATGTCTCCAATACACGGGTTTAATCAGTGAAAGAGTTTTAAGGGATTAGGTACGCTGGCTACTTATTTCTTTGATTTCTTTTATACGGGTATTGTCTACTCTGGGTAACTTCTCATAATTTATAATGGATAACGTCTGTTTTATGTAAAGAGAAAAGAGTTGACTAAGGCTCATGTCATTGGCTCAATGGATAGTGACACATTATTCGGTTCAGAGGGTCCTGTGTTCTATTCCCGAACCAGTCAGGGGTTTTAGACACGTCTACGTAGTTCTTCTGGCTTGAGAATGGATGATTGTGCTTTTCTCAATGAATGTAATTTTATATAAGTACACAGAACAAACTACTCTACTAACCACGGTAGAAATGACAATTTTGATTAAATTTAATGGCTATAATATATATTCATTTATGCGATATAATAATAATAATAATAATAATAATAATAATAATAATGATAATAATAATAATAATAATGATAATAATTATAATAATAATAATAATAATGATAATAATAATAATAATAATAATAATAATAAGTATAATAATGCTCCAGAATTTCTAATAAGAGAAGCTGGTCGAATAATGAAGGTAAAGAAATGTAGATATCAGGGAGAAACGTTTCAAGAAAATGGTATGGAAAAGTCCACTGTAGAGGAAAGGATACACAAGATGGAAAGAGTATAAGGTGTAACTAGGAATATCTACAACAAAAAGTGTTTATCTAAAAACCTCAAAATACAACACTGCAACACAATAGTCGAACCGGAATGATTACGCGAGCGAATGTCTAGTACTGAATTACAAGCTCAATAAATTAGAAGCACTGGAAATAAAAATTAAAATTGAAAGTACTCGGTTCACTAAGAACTACAGAACTTTGAAAATCAAAAAGTAATCAAATCAAGAAGAAATGATGGGACATGGGAAACATAACAGAAACAATGCGGAAGAGATGATTGACATTTTTCGGACATTTATACAAAATGGATGACAACAGGTTAACAAACAGATTTTCAAATATCTTTGGAACAAGAAGACAACAACAACAACAACAACAACAACCTGCTTTCATGACGTCAAGAAGGCTTTGGAAGGAAACAGTATAAGAGAAGAAGCGGCGACAAAGAGAGAAAGAGAGAGATTTTAAGAAAGGAAGTGTTAAAAATTGGAGAATTCCAAGGTCGGGAGGAAAAGAAAACAAGCTCAATATGGTCCGATTAGCGGAATTAGTGAGCAGGTGAAAGAGTATTGGAGGAAGAAGAAGAAGGAAGAACAAAGGATGAAGCTTTGAAATTGTGTTGCGGTCTTTAGGAGAGCCCTAACGGAGAAAGAAGGAAAATATAATAATAATAATAATAATAATAATAATAATAATAATAATAATAATAATAATAATAATAATAATAATAATAATAATAATAATAATATGTAATTTCGTTTATGTCATTTGATTCTCTCCAATCTGGTGATTCTTGTTGCTCCTTGCGTAAAAGTTCCTAGATTAACAGTCCAAATTGTTAGCTGTGATACACCCCACGTTGTTAAGTGATGATGTAGAGGCGCTTGTTATATACAAGGACTCAATGAACTGTCTTGTGCAGCTTCTAAAGAGGCTTAAACTTGGTGCATTAAAAGTCTCCTGCTCGTCTCCAAAGAACCAATCAATTAGGCACGCCTGAGCACCTGACACCCACCATTCTCTCAGCCTTCATTAAGATACTCCACTTAGTGATCAACTCGGCTTCTCGTCAGATTCACAATAACGTTTTCCTCCAAGATCCCGGCCCGTTAACGTAATAATGTCATTACATTTTATCCTGTAAACCATAAAGAACGCTGACTATAGAGCCTTGTTATTTACATTTGCTAATGAGTGGGGATGGATTTTGGCATCATTGTAACTTATGTTTCTTTATTCAGTTATGAATCATATGCTACGGTTGTTTATCTGATTTTCAAGTAATTTTGAAACCAAAAGACAGGATTTTAGTGCACTTACACTCATCAAAGATATTAGACATTAATACTAATACTAATAATGATAATATAGCCCCAACTATCGAACTGACCTTCTGAAGTGGTGCCACCTAGGCCTGCTTACCAATTTCGACATTCCGATTGTGGTGCTGTCTTTTGACGCAAGCAGAATTTTACTGGACGAATACTGTAGCGGAATGAATTTTGTATGAATTCACTGAAAACGTTAACAACAATGAAAGGGTGTGTCAAGATTTTTGACTGCCCTTCAAAAATCGACAATCTCAGGCGGGATCGAACCCATGAATTTGGAATCATAAATCGGACATTCTACCACCGATACAACGCGCATAAAAATGAGATGTTCTTTCCAGAGGCTACTCTCATATAGTTGAATTGACTTGAATATTAAGTAATATCAAAGCAATTTCTTCCTGGGCTAGTATATTACGACTTGGAATTCTTTGCATTGTTAGATAATGGCTTCACACCAGTACGGCCTACGTTCTAGTTCCGGCTAAAACATGCGGAAAATGTGAAAAGACACGTCGTATATTTTGGATTACACGTAAAACTGTTGGTCCCGTCGCTATAATCACGATATCAACAGCCTCGTAAAACTTCAAGCTTGCTTGCTTCTTTGGTGTATGCAATTGTGTGTATTGGCCAGGGGTTAGCGCATATATATAAATTTGGTGCATATTATATTTCTTGTTACACTTGGCAACCAAATGGCTAATAATAAAGCTATATATAGCTTTTTCGTTCAACTATCTTTCACGATTTTTGGAGGCGCCGTGGAGTTATTTTATATTCCAATTGTAGTGGTAAATGATGAGTTAATGTCTCTTGAACTGAGATACATTTTAAATAGACAACAATAAAGTGTCGGACAAAAAACTTCATTTAATATGCAGGTAGCCTACATCTACTGTCACGGGTATCTGCAGTTTAAACATCTTTAAATACAGATTTACCGAGCGAGTTGGCTTTGCGGCTGTTTGTGTATTTGTTACCTTGCATTTGGGAAATGGTGGATTTGGGGCCCACGATCGACAGGACTGACAATGGTTTTAAACATCAGACATTATAAGCCTACTAGGTCTATGCCTTAATTAAGATCGCGATCGTTTCCTTTACAGACGTAGCCACTTCCTATACCATCTCCTCCAAAATCCTGTCTGAACTGGTGTAGTGACAAACGTCTAATAATTACAATAACTACAATAAAAACAGACCTACTGACTCCGCCGGTAATCGATCGTGCAACCTTGAGAATATTGGACTTTTGCACTACCAATCATACTACGCTGCTGGTCACATTTGAGGGAATAAATTGCCAGGTTCAGATAGAGTCAAATTTCATAATAATGTTATTGGTCGTACATCCCATTAATTATTTATTCTGTTTTCAGAGACGCCGTAGTGCCGGAATTTGGTCCCGAGGGAGTTATTTTACGTGGAGATAAATCTACCAACAGTGGACTGACGTAACTGAGCACCTTCAAATACCACTGGACTGAGACAGGATCGAACCTGTCAACTTGGGTTCAGAAATCCAGCGCCTTAACCGTCTGAGCCACTCAGCTCGGCTGGAAGACTCATATTTGAATGTTACATTGACTTCTGGAACAAAGCGCGTAAACTAAAACAACAAGAAAATCATCAGCATTAACAGCAATAGATGGCTTGATGCAAACAAAACACCCCTACTTCGTTTCGGCCTGCTGTGCACCACGTTATTTGAACCGTTTGCACCCTTGAGCTTTAATTCTTTCACAGTATTCCCACATTCGCTTTCTGTGAGCCTTCTTTCTTTCATCAAGCCACTTCTTGCATGTTTACTACTTCGGCTTTCCTTGAAACTGCTCGAAATTTCTTCTGGAGAGGAACACGTTGCTGGATGTCTTCGTATGTGATCCCTATTTCTTAAAGGTTATTTTTTTTTTGCTACTTGCTTTACGTCGCACCGACACAGATAGGTCTTATGGCGACGATGGGACAGGGAAGGACTAGGAGTGGGAAGGAAGCGGCCGTGGCCTTAATTAAGGTACAGCCCCAGCATTTGCCTGGTGTGAAAATGGGAAACCACGGAAAACCATTTTCAGGGCTGCCGACAGTGGGGTTCGAACCTAGTATCTCCCGAATACTGGATACTGGCCGCACTTAAGCGACTGCAGCTATCGAGCTCGGTTAAAAGGAATTTTAACAGCTTCGCTGAACTAGGGTCCTTTGAATAATAATAATAATAATAATAATAATAATAATAATAATAATAATAATAATAATAATAATAATAATTGTACCGGGAGGGTACACCTCTACGCCGCACATTTAAATCTTGCGCCAATAAGACCTCCTCTATAGAAGAAACACTGAACTTAAAACTAGACCTCCTTAAACTTTTGCTCAGAAGATGTCACTACCTTAATTTTGTGATTATGAAGTTGCCAGTACTGTGTGGATTTCAACTTGTTTTGTTTTCCGTTCTTCAAGAAGTGTAGACATTCTCTCATAGATGTCTCTGCTTAAAAAACTATGATGATGCACCCTGGTGCGAAGTTAAGGAACTTTTTTGAAGAAATTTTAAGTTTGTCCTTTACTAAATTATGTTCATTCATTTTTGGGTTGGCAATATTGACCCTTTATTTCCGCCAGTTTTGAATTAAGCCAATCCCTAATTTCTGTAATTAATTTTCAGCCTATCACAGGTTTCTTCTTCTATTTTGTGTGTAACTTTTCATCTATCAATAAAAGTGAGAGGGTGTGGCTTGATTATTCATGAAAGATCTCGAACATTCTCCGAGGGTTTATAAACTGCGGATTTTCACGTCTCTTGGCCACTTGATCAACATCTAACTAAGTGTGTGAATGTAAAGCAGGAGGCGGGAGGCGCCTCTTTAATCAGGCAGCAGGTCTTCAGCAAGGTAATGGCCTTTTAACATCTTTATTTCTTGCTAGCTCAGGAGTTTAACCCGCGGGAAAGGTCCGAAACCTTTACAATGTAACCTACTCTTCTAAACATGTAATTCTCTGCCGGTTTATGTAAAAACTTCATAAAATCTGTAACTGTAATCCGGGGATAGAGAGTGATTTACCCTCTTGAGCTCCCCTTCGTTTTGGTTTGAGGTGACTATGTTTTGCTAACTGATTTTCTTCTCTTCCTTAATGTTTTAAAATGTTTTTTCTGATACGGGTCACCTCCATAGTTTGGGAATAGCCCCTGTTTCATCGGCCTTGTGCCCGTTAGGTTTTAGGAAGCTACACAGAGGAGGGCAAGTATCCGCCTCCTTCCTTTTTTGTTTGGGCCATTTATTTAACTGTTATTTCTTTTACTCGAAGGCCCTGTAGGTTGGGTACGAGATACCCCTGTTTCAATTTGTAAGCTGGGCCATGGAAGGCCAGAAAGTGTAAGATATTTTTTGTGTTGCCTTGACTAGGCTTGAAAAACTGAGAGCGTGTCTGCTCTTTTCAAGTATTGTAAAAGTGCCTCTAGGAGGCTTGACATTGTAAATTACGGAGCTAGTGCTCCATGTATTGAGGGGTGTTCTGCCCTTCCATAATATGGTGATCTTTGTAAAAATTAGTGCGAAGCTCAGGAATTGTTAAATGAGGACTTAAAGCACAAGTTCTGTTTATACCAACAATCTTGTCTTAACTAGACTTGTCTTTTGCTACTAGTACCTGTGATTTTGTTACTTGTAATTTTTACAAAAAAATATATATATATACATATACAACCTTTGTTAAAATTTTAAATTAACTTTGACTCCGTAGTTAGACCCATTCATCCCGGCACCTTCTTTCACCTCTGTTGATCCACCAACCATTGTAATAATAATAATAATAATACTAATACTAATAATAATAATAATAATAATAATAATAATAATAATAATAATAATAATAATAATAATAATAATAATAATAATAATAATAATAATAATAATAATGTAGCAGAGATGCATGAGGCACATCTTGTCAGCTGATGAATATTCTTGAGATGAGGCAGCATTTTTAACCCCTTCATTAGTCCAAGTTACTGTATGTGATATGCTAACGATAAAGTGTATTTTTGCAAGGGATATTATCGCACTAGCTCACCATCTGTTCCCCGCAGAGAGCCTCGCGCCCTATGGAGGGTGATACGGAAATGATAACACACTATTGTGCTGTGTACACATTAGGGACGCTTGCTTGCAGTGAGAACTTGCAACTGGCTAGCGGCCTCGTACATACAGTAACATCATAGTGAAACTGATTTTATGTTAATATTGTATGGCAAGCAGAATAAAACTTTTATGCATATGTTACATAAATTAATGAATGAATAGAATACTCCTCTCTTCCAGTCACGAATGGCCACCAACTGTAATCTATTGTAATCATAATTAATAGAAGCAGTTAGTGTTTACAATACACGATATTAAAGATTATCGAACTTAGAAAATGTTACAAAATGATTTAGGTATAATTTATTAATATACTGAATATCACATAGGTAGATCTACTTCCTTGATGTATCTTTAATTAATTGGACTATGATGGAGTCTAGGATACCTCCTCCCCCGTCGGGTGGGGGTGGTAGAATAACACACACGGTATTCTTTGCCTGTCGTAAGGGGCGACTAAAAGGGGCAACAAGGGCTCTCAAAGTGGGGCGCGTGGATTGGCGACCACGGGGTTCTTATCTGAGTCCAGGCATTGCTTCCGCTTACTAGGGCCGGGCTCCTCACTTTCATCTATTCTATCCGACCTCCCTTGGTCAACTCTTGTTCTCGACCCCGACGGTAGTAGGTATAGAGGCCTAGGGAGTCTTTCAGTTTCATGCTCTTCGTGGCCTTTGTCTTTTTTGGCCGACACCTTCATTTTTCGAAGTGTCGAATTTTTCCATTTTTTTCCCTATGATTAACGTTATATAGAGGATGGTTGCCTAGTTGTACTTCCTATTAAATCAAGAATCACCACCACCACCACCTCTCTGTTTTCATCTGCTGTGGATTTCTTTTCCGCATATTCCTCCTATAATACTGCATCGTTTTGCTTTTCTCCCTGGTGTCTTCCATGCTCTGTTTAATAACGTAACAAAAGTCTAAAGTTCAGGTTCGATTTTACTTATTTCCTTACCGTCGATATATTTCTCTCTCTATTTTTTTTTACAGTCTTTTAGGAGCTGTGCGACTTCCATATCATTACTGCTTACTGATTTTTGTTTTATGGCTTTATTCTTACGGATATACCCCCATCAGCTACCAAATTATCCCAATCGAGCTCGATAGCTGCAGTCGCTTAAGTGCGGCCAGTATCCAGCATTCGCAGATAGTGGGTTCGAACCCAACTCTCGGCAGCCCTGAAGATGGTTTTCCGTGGTTTTCCACTTTTACACCAGGCAAATGCTTGGGATGTACTTTAATTAAGGACACAGCCGCTTCCTTCCCAGTCCTAGCTCTTTCCTGTCCCATCGTCGCCATAAGACCTATCTGTGTCGGTGCGACGTACATCCAATAGCAAAATTTCCTGTTCCATCATCGCCATAAGACCTATCTGTGCCGGTACGAGGTAAAACAACTTGTAGAAATATGTGTATACAGTATATATCCCTGTCATTTTCCCTATTGTTAACGTTCCAGTCCTTATTGCCGTATTTTTATTTATTTTATAAAATTCTATAAGCGTTCTCTTGCTATTACACTCTGTCGTTATTGTTTGCCTTCTTATATTTTTCACTCTTTTCACTCCATATCATTTCTTGATACATTTTTCCAGCAGCACTTCATTCTTATGTCATCTACCATACATTATATGAAGTGTGCATAAAATATTACACCGAGCTCGATAGCTGCAGTCGCTTAAGTGCGGCCAGTATCCAGTATTCGGGAGATAGTAGGTTCGAACCCCACTGTCGGCAGCCCTGAAAATGGTTTTCCGTGGTTTCCCATTTTCACACCAGGCAAATGCTGGGGCTGTACCTTAATTAAGGCCACGGCCGCTTCCTTCCCACTCCTAGCCCTTTCCTGTCCCATCGTCGCCATAAGACATATCTGTGTCGGTGCGACGTAAAGCAACTAGCAAAAAAAAAAAAAATAAATAAATAAATATTACAGTTCTAAAGTGGTTCGTATGGCTATAGGAACAAGTTTAGGAATCAATCAATCAATCAATCAATCAATCAATCAATCAATCAATCAATCAATCACAAACATGTTTCGTCATAAGCTTCAACACTAAGGTGCAAAAAATAAAACAAAATAAAAGTAAATAAATAAATAAATAATAAATAAATAAATAAATAAATAAATAAATAAAACAAAACCTATTACAGTCCCGTTTGTTGTAGAAATCACGAAAAGAATCTAACATTGTCCCTAAAATGAGAATATGGCAGGACTTAGAAAGATTTAACATTGCTGCCAAGTGAAAATTTACACATTAAAATATTTCGAGGAAAAAATCTCAAATGCAAGGTGCAATAATAAACAGTATCCTTCCTGAGTATTTAATCACGAAATAATTTCTGTTGAAATGATTCCTACCGGGCGAGTTGGCCGTGCGCGTAGAGGCGCGCGGCTGTAAGCCTGCATCCGGGAGATAGTAGGTTCGAATCCCACTATCGGCAGCCCTAAAAATGGTTTTCCGTGGTTTCCCATTTTCACACCAGGCAAATGCTGGGGCTGTACCTTAATTAAGGCCACGGCCGCTTCTTTCCAACTCCTAAGCCTTTCCTATCCCATCGTCGCCATAAGACCTATCTGTGTCGGTGCGACGTAAAGCCCCTAGCAAAAAACAAAAATGATTCCTTAATCTACGCGAAAACTGAGTCGGTATGTATAAATGACGAATCAGTTGAAATATATTTTTACCCCGGTTTCCCTAATTTAGGGACTGTTTTATTATAATGAATATTTTGGCTATAAACCGAAAATACTTTCCTTCTGTTTTTCACCACTTTTTCGGTACTACCCTGAACGTTATTTTGCCAATATTTTCATGGTTTGAGAACTTGGCGATATAGATATTTTAGCCGAAATCCCAGATTCTGGTTTTATCATTTCAGGAGATTGGCCCCTATACGAGCCGCTGAAGATAAGGACCTATCCGAGTTTTCCCTTCTATCCTAGCTGACTGCTCACGAAAAACCGATGTCGTTTTCGGTTTCTGCACACCGAAATACATGGGAATTCACCTAAAAATTATTTAATGTCCAGGAAGGAATAAACGAGCCGAAGTCGAATAAGACAAAAATAAAAATTCGTGCCAATTTTACCTTTTTCCGACGATTCTATCGAGTCGCAGATTTTTTTATTTATAAATATACAGCCTATCAGCCTCCTTCGACCAACCGAAAATAATCGGGCTGCGTCGTACTGTTCCGCGGGGAAAAAAAATGCAAAGTGATAAATGCTTCTCCCGAGTTTAGTAGTTCATGGTATAACCATACACCGACTAGGTTATTAAATAAATTATTCATACACGCCATACCTGACATTATCTCCCCTGTGTGTGGATGGTGGTAGAATAACACTCTCGTATCCTCTGCCTGTCGTAAGAGGCGATTGAAAGTAGCTCCAGTGGCTCTTAACTTGGGAGTGTGCGTTAGCGACCGCAGGGTCCTCAGCGGAGTCCTGGCATTGCTTCCACTTATTTGTGCTAGGCTCCTCACTTTCATCTATGCTACCCGGCCTCTTTTGGTCAAATCTTGTTCTTTTACGACCCCGACGGTATTAGAGCCTTCGAGACCTAGGGAGTCTTTCATGTTCACGCTCTTCGTTCCCCTTATCTTTCTTTGGCCGATACCTTCATTTTTCGAAGTGCCGGATCCCTTCCATTCTTCCTCTCTGATTAGCGTTATATAGAAGATGATTGCCCAGTTGCATTTCCTCTTAAAAGAATAATCACCACCACCATTACCACTTGATGTTATCCTAATAGTTTTACTATTCCTTTGAACTGTAAAACATTAATAACTAGTTTTTGCTATTAGTTATACGTCACACTAAACATGGACAGTTTTAGGCGACGAAAGGTTGAAAACAGCCAGGGATTTGGAAGGTAGCAACCGTGGCCTGGTGTGAAAATGGGTAATCACCGAAAACTATCATCAGGGATGCCGACGGTGAGTTTGAACTCATCTCCCGAATGCAAGCTCACAGCTATGCGAACTGAACCGCATGATAAATTCCCGAGGTGTAAAGTATTAATTACACTCTGAAATGTACCAGTACGTTTTATTCTTTAGCATGCCGGGACTGTAGGCAACAAGGTTTCTTCACTGAATGAGTGACAACGCAGAATACAACCCAACAGTTAGAAATTAACTATAAATCCTTGGCTTCTGCGGTAATAGGGGAGAAATGGTAAAGTTTGCTCGTTAGTGCCCCACGTTAAATGACACCGACTATACAGATGACAGCTCCATACCTTTCCTCCTGTGGCTAGCAAGAAGCCCGATCTCCCACCGAGTAGTGGGGAAGGGTTATTTAATGATAAAGTACTTGTGCTACCGCTATCCGCCTGTCTGTCTAAATTGAGACGAAGAGTTGGTGTAGTTGTCGAATTCATTAAGGTTGCTATAACCTTGGCATATACAGCGTAAGTCAATAAGAACGTTCTGTTCAAATATATACAGATCCGTTAAAGGTATCGAGATTTTATTTTCATATTGGTAAATAGTATTAAAGGGCTCGTAAAACAATAATCTCCCCTTTCCGTAATTGTATTAATAACGGAAATATAGATATCATCTCCATTTTATTAAATAGAATTATATGGGTTAAACTGGACATTAGAAGAAAACATCTGCGTGTAGGCCTATTTTTTTTTAAAAAAATTGCTTTACGTCGCACCGACACGGATAGGTTTTATGGCGACGATGGGATAGGGAAAGGCTGGGGGTGGGTAGGAAGCGAAGTGACGGATCCCTTCCATTTTTTCTCACTGATTAGTGTTGTATAGAGGATGGTTGCCTAGTAGTACTTCCCCTTAAATCCATAACTACCACCACTCCGAAAATAACTTATCTTCTTCTAGTTAATATACTGTTCTGCAGATTCCATTTACTTACTTTGAACTGAAGATGTTCCTTTATATTTTACCTATCGATTTTTCTTGGCTTCTCTAATTTAAAATATCTACGTCGCAGACTAACCTAAGCTATATTTTGTTCATGTGTGTTAAAATCTTGGCCTAGTGCATTATTTGGTACACCATCTCTGATTTGGCCTGGCTGGTTAGTGTCTTCACGTCTACATTGGATGTTAAGGTATCGAATCTCGATGCAGTCTGAATATCCGTCTGTCGTGTAAGTCCGAGTCTATGATGCCAGGATCCTTCAAGCCTTCTCTAACTTCGGCGATCCACTTATGTTCTTTATGCTTTTGGTGTATTACAAGATATGTTTAGTCAGTCGGCTGTCCGGCATTCTATTGATGTGACCATAGAATTTCAGTCGACGTTTCATCATGTCGTGTACTATGTTGGATATCTACTCAGTCTCATGTCTACTTCGCAACCGGTATCCTTCTTGTGCCTTTTTGAGTCCTAGAATTTTTCTGACAATTATTCTCTCTAGTTTCTTGATGTTTTCTAGTTCACCTTTTCGATTCAAGACCAATGTTTCAGATGCGTACAGGGTTTCAGGTTTGATGACCGTGTTATAATGTCTCACTTTGGTGTTGCGCGATAGAGATGATTTATTGTAGATGTTCCCAGTCTTCCAAAATGCTCTGGTCATCTTTTGTCTTCTCTGCTCGTAAGCTGATTTCTCCATCCCATTGGCCTGTATCATCTCTCCGAGGTACTTGAATGTGTGCACCTTCTTGTTATTCCCATATTTTGTAGTAATTTCCTCCGGGGCGTCTTTCAGGTTCAACAGATATTGTGTTTTCTCGAAGGAAATCTGTAGTCCCACTTTCCCAGCCATCTTATTCAGAATTTCGATTTGTGTTGTTGCTGTTTCTATAGTATCTGCAGGTATTGCTAAACCAACGGCAAATACTAAGGACTGATATCTATTCCATTATTCTTTCTTCCTAACCTGATGTGTTTATGAAGTACCTGTGCCTTCCGTTCCTTTTTCCATTCGCTGATCACTTTGTCCAGTATTATGTTGAAGAGAATAGGTGATAGACCATCAGCTTATCTTACTCCCGTTCTAATTCCAAATGAATGTGATAGTTCCCCCATGAATTTGATTTTAGGTTTAGTGTCCGTTAGTGTCTGTTTGATGAAGTTTGTCATCTTCTCGTCAAGGCCTCTCTCCTCTAGTTCTTGTATCAGCGATTGTCTGTCTACAGAATCGTAAGCCTTCTTGAAGTCTACGAAAGTACAAACGATCTCTTTGCTTCTCATTGCATGATATCTCAGAATTGTTTTCAGATTGAGTATCTGTTCAGCACAAGATCTTACAGGTCTGAGGCCTGCTTGGTATTCTCTCATCGTATGTTCCAGTTGCGACTGTACTCTATCTAGCAGGCACTGTGATAGAATCTTGTATGCAGATGATAATAGCGATACTCCTCTGTAGTTATCTACATTCGTTCTATCTCCTTTCTTATGAAGAGGGTGTATGACTGCACTCTTCCAGTCTTCAGGCAGTGTTTCAGTTTCCAAAATATCTTGTATTACCTTCGTGATTGCACTGATTGTTTTTTGTCCGAATTCCTTTAATAGTTCGGCTACGATTCCATCTTCTCCTGCAGCTCTACCGTTCTTCATTTTCATGAGTTGAGCCTTGATCTATAATTCATCTGGGGCTTCTGTACTCTCATTTCTGTTGATCTGTTGTATCTTTGGGAATCTCTCTGTGGGTTTGGGACAATTCAGGAGTTCTTCGAAATGTTTTGCTAGTGTCTCGCAGTTTCTTTTGTTATTCAGTGCCAGTTCTCCATTCTCTTTTCTGATGCAAAGGTTTTGTAGTTGATATCCAGTGATCATGCATTTGAACGTCTTGTAGAACTGTCTCTTATTGTGGTTACGAAAGTTCTCCTCTGCCCCTCTCAACTTATCCTTTACATATTCTCTTTTGATCTTTCTGATGTCTCTTGTCGTTTGCTTCCTTGTCTCTAAGTATATTGATAATTTGGTTTTCGTTGTGTTGCTGTTCCAATTGTTGTATGCTGCTTTTCTATTCTCAATTGCTTCTTCACATATGTCATTCCACCATGGGTGACTCTTTGTTTTGGTTAGAGGAATTTTCTCTTTAGATTTCTTAATTATCTTCTCTTTGAATTCTCCCCAGGTCGTTGCTGTCTCCTCTTCCCATTCCTCTTTCATTCCTGATGATTGTAGTTTTGTCATATCGAACTTTGGTATCTGAGGAGTCTTCTTCTTTATTCTCTCTGGTGTCAGTCTGATTTTGATTCTCGTGAGGTAGCGATCGGAGTCGATGTTTGCCCCCTTTCTTACTTGAACATTCATAATTTCTCTGTGGTTTTGTGTGTTATTGTTACATGATCAATCTGGTATTCTCCTAAGGGCGTCTCTGGTGAACGCCAGGTCTTAGTTTTCCTAATATTCTTCTTGAAGTGCGTAGACATTATCTTCATATTGTGCTGATAACACAACTCCACCAGTCTCTGACCATTCTTGTCAGTGAACTTATGTCTGGGGTAATGTACTATTGTTCCTCCGAATCTTCCTTCTCTGCCTAATTGCGCATTGACGCCGCCCAGTAGAATTTTAAATTCTCCCTTAGGGATTTTTCTCATTGTTTTCTCAAGTTGGTCCCAGTACCGTTCGACTCCTTCTTTGTCTCTCTTCTTATCTTCGCTTACTGGTGAGTGTATTTTGATTATTGTATAGTACTTGCTAGCACATTTGAGCCTCATCGTCATCAGTCTGTTGTTTATTGGTTTGACTTCCGCTCCTGAGTTGAGTATGTTCTTGTTGACAGCGAATACTTGTGAGGGAATGCCATTCCCAGGAGCGGTGTTCCTTTACTTAGTTTCCTTTCTGTTCTGCTATTGAATAACCTGTAGTTGCCGAAGTCTATCGTATTGTCATCTGTCATGCACGTCTCTTGGATTCTTAGTATCTGAATCTTCTGTTCGTCTAGCATCTTTTCCAACTCTAATAATTTCCCTGCTCTGATTAGTGTGTTGATATTCAATGTCCCTATGTACGTCTTTGTCTTAGTGGCAAGTTTGCCAGAGGTCTCCGACTCCCTCTGTTCTCGTGGTTGGCCGGACTCCCCAGAATCCGATAGTCCGGTTGTGATGCTACCTTGAGCACCGGTGGATTGGTTACCACCTGGGGTATCGAAGTTATTCCTCTCACGATCCATGTATACGCTTGTTGACACTTGTGGCTCCAGCTCTTGCTGGGTGGTTAGAACTGGAGTGGTTAGTTCCAGAGCTTTGTCTGCAGCCGCACCAACTAGGTGAACAGACGCTGACTCCCTGCCGCTCGCTCCGAGCACAGAAGCAGAAATATTTGCTTCATTCAGATCTTCTCTTCTCTCCACCGATGGGAAATGAAACTTCTCTTCCGCCTTCGAGACTGTTGACTGTATTACCCCACAGTATTGTGTATAATAGCCGGCTCCGTGGTGTAGGGGTAGCGTGCCTGCCTCTTACCCGGAGGCCCCGGGTTCGATTCCCGTCCAGACCAGGGATTTTTACCTGGACCTGAGGGCTGGTTCGAGGTCCACTCAGCCTACGTGATTAGAATTGAAGAGCTATCTGACGGTGAGATAGCGGCCCCGGTCTAGAAAGCCAAGAATAACGGCCGAGAGGATCACACGACACCTCATAATCTGCAGGCCTTCGGGCTGAACAGCGGTCGCTTCGTAGGCCCAGGCCCTTCCAGGGCTGTAGTGCCATGGGGGGGGGGGGTTGGTTTATTGTGTATAATAACAATAATAAATTATGCAAACTCTGTGTCCTAGGCAACGCCGTGAAGAACATACATTGTGCCTGTCTTCTTCATGGTTTCCATGACAGTCTCGACAAATCGATCAATATGGCTGACACTTAGGGCAAAAGTTATAAACGTGATATCAAGTTCCTTTCTTCGGAGTGTTATCTATGGATCAGTATCAGGCTGAAACTAAATGGCTGCCACTTATGACACAAAAGTGATGCAATATTGGTTTCTAAAATCACTATTAAACGACCATATAGTTACAAGATAACATTAACACGCCTTCAATACACATATTGTGATGAACACTGCCAGGAAACCATAAATGAAATATTGTTATTTCTTATAGATATAAACATGGCGCACCCAAACTACACACGATCTTAACTCATTGCGGCCATTGTTATGGTATCTATTATTTTTATTTTTATTATTATTATTATTATTATTATTATTATTATTATTATTATTATTATTATTATTATTATTATTATTATTATTGGTGGTGTTGTTCTTTTCAACTACACGTCTTCCTCGTGAAATGTTTGCTAAAGCCTGCGGGCATGACAAAGGAGCTGTTCTTTAAGACTGCCTCTTCAAGACCAAGCCGTTTGTATGCATTATGGACATTATGCATATGGGAATAGCAAAGAAGCCGAGGGTAAGTTGTTTTCTAGACTAGTTTGGAACTTTTATACGAAGTACAAGAATATTAAGTGAGGTGGGATCAGATGTTACATATTCAAACTGGAACTGTTACAGATACATGTAAATGTCGGTCATAAAAGTTCACTCGTTTTCTCTTTCTTTACCGTGACTTGTGTGTTTAAACGCGGACATAATTTCGTGCTTCTCATGCAAAAGGGGCAATACGTTTTCAAACTGGAGAGGGTGCTCTTTCTTTTAAAGATTAAATAATGTAAATGTATTTTGACATCTGGGTATAATTGCTAAATGATGGAGAAATTGAATGAATGTGATAAAATTGCTACAGTATTTAGATTATTATTATTATTATTATTATTATTATTATTATTATTATTATTATTATTATTATTATTATTATTTTACAATTTGCTTTACGTCGTACCGACATAGGTAGGTTTTATGGCGCCGATGGGATGTGAAAGGCCTAGTAGTGGTAAGGAATCGGCCGTTGCCTTAATTAAGGTTCAGCCCCAACATTTGCCTGGTGTGAAAATAGAAAACCACGGAAAACCATCTTCAGGGCTGCCGGCTGTGGAGCTGGAATCCACTATCTCCCGGCTGCAAGCTCACAGCTGCGGGACCCTAAATGTTCTCGTATTGGACTATATATTGCCTAAAATCTGTACAAGTTATTTTCTAAGTCAGATGATTCCGCAGTGAATCAATGGCAGTGTGTCGTTCCCCGGATCCTATGATCGCGGGTTCGAAGGTGACAGAGGTAGTCGGAAAATTTGAAGGGCAGAGAAATCTATTCGACTTCCACACTGTAGGATGTTAGCATGTAAAAGATCTTTGGTGCTACATTTGGTGTTCTCCCCAAAATATTGCGAGTAATAAAAAATCTGCCACAGATAACCCAACATAGATCCGGTCTATTCAAGCATCTGGTAACGTAAAAATAAAATTATCTTATATCACAATCTTTGAGAAGGCCAAATACTTTTCTCTGAATGCCATCACTTTTGTTTTCTGGGTGGAAAATTTAAAATAATCTGTGCATAACTGGTGGAATAGATACGCAGGTCATTGTAGCTTTCCTTCTGATTCTTACATCATGGTAAGATCAACAGCAAGAGAACCTACTGACAGTTTATAGTTTTTGAAATGATAATTCTCTGGAAAGGCCTAGGCCCCAGCATTTGCCTGGTGTGAAAATGGGAAACCACGGAAAACCATCTTCAGGGCTGGCGACCTGGGGTTCGAACCCACTATCTCCCGATTACTGGATACTGGCCGCACTTAAGCGACTGCAGCGATCGAGCTCGGTTTTAAATGTTCTTGTATTGGACTATATATTGCCTAAAATCTGTTTTTTCCTCTGGGGGTGACAGCCAGAAGAAGTTAGATTTCTCCACGGTATAAATCATGTACACGGTACATGCGGTACAGTGCCTACTTCTTGTAGTTGTCCCTTCTGGCGAGTGGAGAGGGGTAATTCAGTGGCAACGTCTTGTCTTTGAACTTACGTTCAGCTACCAGTTCACGTCCGATCCTGAGTGTCTGCGGGGATACAGTATATTGATTGCTCGCCTTTAACCTCACACTCAACATGGCTGTATACTACAACTAGCTGCCATAAACGTCGCTTAGGAATTAAGTTGATGACGTCGGGGTCATTTGCGGCTATAACGAGTTTCAGCTGGAGGTGCTCTCTTTCAGGAACTGACAACAGTGAGGATATCCATACTTGTCTCAAAAATAAGTCTGGCCAGTATATTATTATTATTATTATTATTATTATTATTATTATTATTATTATTATTATTATTATTATTATTATTATTATGTCCGACTCGTTGGCCGAATGGTCAGCGTACTGGCCTTCGGTTCAGAGGGTTCCGGGTTCGATTCCCGGCCGGGTCGGGGATTTTAACCTTCATTGGTTAATTCCAATGGCTCGGGGGCTGGGTGTTTGTGCTGTCCCCAACATCCCTGCAACTCACACACCACACATAACACTATCCTCCACCACAATAACACGCAGTTACCTACAAATGGCAGATGCCGCCCACCCTCATCGGAGGGTCTGCCTTACAAGGGCTGCACTCGGCTAGAAATAGCCACACGAAATTAAATTATTATTATTATTATTATTATTATTATTATTATTATTATTATTATTATTATTTACAATTATGCGTTTGCTGGCAAAATGTAGTGTTTATAGTGCACTATATCTTCTGGCATGGGCTAGAAAAATTTGTTACTTTCATTGACCTGTCTCAGTCTCATCCTTGGGTTTGACAATATGAAAGTGACTGAGGTATGAGTGATGTTAGTAATATCATCCCTTATGCAGCCAGTCCCTGTAATGAATGGTGTGAAAATGTTGCTCATAGGGTCGGTTGGTGCATGCATTTCAGTGGGCTTGACAGACTGATGTGTAATAGCAACTTCTGGCTCAGTGAGGAAAGCAACGGGAAACTACCTCACTCCTCATTTCTCTAGTCCACCTCTTCAATGATGCCTAGGTCATCTTTGACAGCTGATGGCGGAGCTGTTGAGGATCAAACCATCCTTCGTGCTGAATACCCAACATACATACATACATACATACATACATACATACATACATACATACATACATACATACATACATACATACAATTTGCCTAACGTCGCATCGACGCAGATAGGTCGACAGATGGCGACGATAGGATAGGAAAAGTGTTGGAGTGGGATGGAAGTGACCGTGGCCCTAATTATTAAGGTACAGCATGAAGTGAAAATTGGAAACCACGGAAAACCATCTTCGGGGCTGCCGACAGTGGGATTCGAACCACTATCTGCCGAATGCAAGCTCACAGCTGTGTGATCTAAACCACGCGTCTACTTTCTCAGTCAATATTATTCAAATCAATTCATTAATACAATCGGAATTCGTTAGACAGTTTTCATCCGCCAAATAACGGCTAAACATGTGACCGAGAAGGCGTAGGACACATATAGTATCGGCTCTTCAAGCAAAGTAAATCCACGTGGTCACAAAAGAGGAGAAAAGAGAGGAGGACTTGTCGAAAAAGAGGCAGGCCCACCGTTGTAAAATATAGTGTCATATATTTTTAAAATATGGGTGACCTGTGTGTCTGTGGGATGGAGTCCTAATTATGATGAATTCTAATGCTGAAGACGGCACACCCATCCCATTGAATTAACCAATGCCACGACGTGAAGGATTCAGTAACAATCATCTTGTGAATGTTGCTGGGTGTGTGGTATTTACTGCTCAAAAGGGAAAACTGTTCTCAATTTCTCCCGTTAATATCTCTTCAATATCTTCACCATTCTACAACTATCGTTGTGCCAAGGGTCTGTTTCACCAATATGTGCACCTGCGTGCGAGTAATAAAAAAAGGGAAAATGACTTCTTTACGTTAGAAAATTCTAAAGAATCTTGAAAAATCTGAGACTTGCTGAAGATGTCAGTGAGAGAATGTTTTTGAATCACGATTCTACCCGTACTTAATACATTTCTTCTAACGTTTATAATTTAAAAGCGAGATAATCAGGAATGGAAACATAACTTTAGGGATAAAAACTTGATGGAATTAGCTTGAAAGGTAAATTATATCTACAGTGAATTAGAAGAATTTGAGGTACATTTCCATAAATATATTCTGAGAACTGCCTTTTAAATTCTGTTGATATTCACTGAGTTGTGAAGATTTATCTGTATTTATGGGCGATGCAAATACCGTGTGAAGAAATACGTCCCTGTGAAGACGAAGATGAGATTTATTTCAGATGAATGTTGGTGTAGTGTTTGTATTTTGAAGGGTAAAAGGAACTCTTTATTGGTACAGGCTATCCAGAAATGGCTTTGAAACGTTAAATGCAGGCAGTGATCGTGGTCGAGATAGGAGGCTGCTATTGAAAGCTCTGTACTGCCGGTTATCTACACAGGCTTGACCGTGTGCTCCACTTCTCACGCCACGCCTGAATGTCGCCCATCCCGTCGGACGCAAGGGGCAAAGGGGGAGGGTCATCTGACGCAGCTTTATGGCCTCTATATCTAATTAAGCCCTGTACAAAACTGCTTATAGCAGTATAACCTTACAAAAGCCCATATTCGTCATAAAAAGCGTTTAATCAGTAACGAACATTTCAACAGAATAGTATACGGCTCCCACCCATTCTCATCTGTGGGTACAATACATACAGCTAGGTGGTCTGACATGGAAAGCTGTAATGTTAAGAGATCCGAGGTTCAAATTACGACTGATGGTGATGTGTGGTGGTTATCACTTACGCAAAGTAATGTAACCGGGTTTCCACGTGGGAATATCAGCCAAATAATTAAATTATTTTTCAGACATTAAAAAAATAGAGGAATAACGAAAATACAACTTACACTGTAGCTGAAAGTGCAATGAAACCATACTACAAGAAAGGAAATGTTAGCATGCCTGATCCAAAGGAAATGTGAGTCTTATTCAGCAGCACTGGACCTCGGAGATAGTCCTGAGAATATGGCTGATGAGTAATCCGTCGAATTTTACCACCATCTGAAAAAATACACAGCCTGTTTCTGGTCTTTCGACTGGGTCAGGAATGGGATGAATGAAGTCCCCATCTAGCGGCGAGGATAAGAATTATGCCGGCTGCCAAAGCCTGTCGCACTCCTCTGGGGCAGTGATTAATGATTAACAGATGAAATGAAATGATATAGGAGAGTGTTGCTGGAATGAAAGATGACAGGGAAAACCTGTGTACCCGGAGAAAACCTGTCCCACTTCGGCTTTGTCCTGCACATATCTCACATGGAGTGACCGGGATTTGAACCACGCAATCCAGCGATGAGAGGCCGGCACGCTGCTGGCTAAGCCTTTGTCTCCATCTATCGGACAGTAATTAATTTACGTCAATTTAGCAGTCTGACGGTTATGAACTAATATTTGCATTTGTTTTTCATTTGTTCTCATAACATTTTAAAACTCTTATTATTAATAATGTTACAGTCCGACTCGTTGGCTGAACGGTCAGCGTACTGGCCTTCGGTTCAGAGGGTCCCGGGTTCGATTCCCGGCCGGGTCGGGGATTTTAACCTTAATTGGTTAATTCCAATGGTACGGGGGCTGGGTATATGTGTTGTCTTCATCATCATTTCATCCTCATCACGACGCGCAGGTCGCCTACGGGAGTCAAATAGAAAGACATGCACCTGGCGAGCCAAACCCGTCCTGGGATATCCCGGCACTAAAAGCCATACGACATTTCATTTCATTTCAATAATGTTACAGGTTTTATAACCCACTAACTAGTTTTAAGGATGTTGGAGAAGCTGAGGTGCCGCAATTTTGTCCCGCAACGGTTATTTTATGTGGCAGAA
The DNA here is from genome assembly GCF_040414725.1 of Anabrus simplex. Classification (NCBI taxonomy): domain Eukaryota; kingdom Metazoa; phylum Arthropoda; class Insecta; order Orthoptera; family Tettigoniidae; genus Anabrus; species Anabrus simplex. Next base: position 108,603,995 of record NC_090268.1, read on the forward strand.
AATTTACCGGCACGAGGCTGATGTACTTGAGCACTTTCAAATACTACCAGGGTGAGCGATGGTCAAACCTACCAACTTGGGGTTTAGAAGGCGAGTGCTTCTTTCGTCTGAGCCTCTCATCCTGGAGTATGGTGATTAGTTTTTAAAGAGGAAGTACAACTATCCAACAATCGTTTAACATTAGTCAGAGGAAGAATTCAAGAAGTTCGACCCTTCGAAGAAAGAGGATATGAAATGCAGAACGGAGCAAGTGGCTGTTCGGTTTTGACAACGTAGCTATCGGGAGATAGTGGGTTCGAACCCCACTATCGGCAGCCCTGAAGATGGTTTTCCGCGGTTTCCCATTTTCATACCAGGCAAATGCTGGGGCTGTACCTTAATTAAGGCCATGGCCAATTCCTTCGCACTCTTAGCCCTTTTATATCCCACCGTCGCCATAAGACCTATCTGTGTCAGTGCGACGTAAAGGAAAGTCAACTAGAGAAAGGCCATACAAACCTAACGCCGTCGGAGTCTGATCAAGTGGAATCTGGTAGAAAGGCTGAAAATTACGAGGAAGGCACAAGTAAGTGAGAAACAGTATCAGACTCAACTCGGCGTTCCATAGTTCGCCAACTCACGCTTCCAAGTAGAGAGTCACTGGAGGTTACTGCTTTTAGCCGCTCTCTACGACAGGTAGGGGATAACGTGGATGTATTTTACGCCGAACATCCACTAGGGAATTAGCATTTCCAGCCCGACAGGGGCTAAACTGACTTTTATTCCTCACTATCCTGTGATACTGCTGGGCTGTTACCACACTCTTCTATTGTATGCTGCTGCTGTATGACTTATTAAGGCCTGGGGTTGTAAAAGTTAATCACAACTTGGCGGTGATTATTTTTTTACGAGTAAGTGCGACTGGGCAACCATCAGAAAGGAAACGGAACAGGTCCGACACTTCGAAAAATGAAGGTATCGGCAAAAGAAAGACAAGGGACACAAAGGGCGTGAAAATCAAAGACCCCTAGACCTCGGGTTCGGAAAAGGAGAGCTGTCCAAGTGAGGTCGGACAGTATAGATGAAAGTGTGGAGCATGACACAAGAAAGGCGAAGCAATTACAGGACTCAGCTAAGGGCCCCGTGTTTGCCAATCCACGCTCCCTGTGGGTGGGGGTGGTAGAAAAACACCCACGGTATCCCCTGTCTGTCGTAAGAGGTGAATATTAGGGGCCGTTAGCTGAGTGTTGACATTGCTTCTACTTATTTGTGACAGGCTCCTCACTTTCATCGATCATACCTGACCTCCCTTGGTCAACGTCGGCCTGCAGGAGACACTCGAACTCATATTAGCCAATGACGAGGATACTGCTGGTGTCGTCATTCGCTTTGTGTGTAAAAGTGGATTAATCAAGGGTATATATATTTCAAGTATTCTGTTTTTCTGGGAATTTACGTAGCCTTTTGATGCGTTTGTGAACATTTAAGCTTAATAAAGTACTTTTGGTTTTATTTTTAATTAATCTTCAAATTCCTCCGTTGAGTATATAAACTTATTTCATTTTAGTTTTTGTCTCCATGACATTTGTTCATAGAGGATGGTAAGCTAGTTTTACTTCCTCTTAAAACAAAAATCACCACCATCACAGCCGGTCGTTAAATCAGTATACTTTTCATCTAAGAAAGTATATAAATCTGTAATTCCAGATTTTAGAGATAATATTAATATTTAGAAATTTCATGATCCGTATTGAAGTGGGATTACAATATTTGAAATTAAGAGGGTTCCTCCTATTCAATGCAAAGATGTTTATTGACGTGAAAGAATCACATATCGTTCACATGAGGTACTAGTTTCGGCACCAAATATGTGCCATCATCAGCCATCTTTGGATCTAACCAAGTTCATGTTTACGTTTATTTTTCGGAACCAAACTACAGAACACACGTAGTGTCAGCTTCATATGACATCAAACTCCGCAGCATAATTTAACATTTTTAGAAAACTAAAGATATATACAAGCTGGACAAACCGCCACGGGTATACAACAACGACGTCATCATTTTAACGGATTTTAAAATGAAATGCAACTTCATCATGTACCATATTTTATTTTATATTCATCTGTGCAACTGTTATAGTGTGTTTTTAAAGTTGTTTTAAAGGTTTTATTGTGTTTGTCCGATTTGACTTTGTGGCTGATGATGGCACATATTTGGTGCCGAAACTAGTACCTCATGTGAACGATATGTGATTCTTTCACATTAATAAACATCTTTGTATTGAATAGGAGGAACCCTCTTAATTTCAAATATTGAGAGATAATACCTCAGCGGCTTATTCATCTACAAGAGTACCTATGTTAAGAAAATAATTGGAAGATGTTTAAAATAGTGGTAGAATATTTGAGATCTATAGCAGTGATAGAACTATTTTCCGTACAGAATTTCCGTTTATTTGATATAGTTATAAAAGTTTATTGCGACTTGTGGTATGACAATACGCCTCTGTTTAATGTAAATAAAAACACATAAATACGTTTTATAATTTAATTTTTCAAACTAAACAAGTGAGAATTATAAAATGTTTTAAAATGGAATTGCTCATAATAGATTGATTATTCCTGCTACGTGTCCGGCTCCATGGCTAAAAGGTTAGCGTGCTGGCCTTTGGTCACAGGGGTTTCGGGTTCGATTTCCGGCAGGGTCGAGAATTTAAACCTTAACTGGTTAATTTCTCTGCAACGGGGACTGGGGGTGTGTATCGTCTTCATCATCATTTCATCTTCATCACGACGCGCCGGTAGCCTACGTGTGTCAATTCAAAAGACCTACACCTGGCGAGTCAAACATGTCCTCAGACACTCCCGGCACTAAAAGCCATACGTCACTGCATTTCATTTCATCTCTGCTACGTGAAATAAAGTTACCTTTCAGCTAAGTAAAATTCACTTTAATATTACTAATTCAGTATTTTCTCTACTCTTGAAAAGCGTTCTAAATTTACTTGGGTTTCGCCAATTGAGGATCCCATTGTATCCCTAAATACAGTCGTACTCTTAATGACAGAAATGAATACTGATTTCTAAATTGAGATCCATATTGCTCTTGAAATTCATCTGCCATCTAAGGACGACCCTCATAGCCCGAATTATGTTTTCATTTTGGTGTTTATAAACAGGTTGAGTCCGTCAAACGCAGGGAGGTGACTGGGTAATGGCAAGGAAGATATTAAGCCAAGAAGTATGGTCCAGTATCTCATTTCTTCTTCCTGTGCGACTTCTCCAACACTGTGACGGGGTCACGGGTGCGAACTGTATCGCACATGTAAATTTGGCAGAACATGGATGTCCTTTATGGCTCTAGCCCTATGTGGAAAGATGTATTCACTGTTGTGTGTTTCTGTGGTGGTTGGTAAAGTGGTGTTTTATATGTGTGTATGAAGAGGCGTGTGTTGAAACAAAAACAAACACCTAGTCCCCAAATCAAAGAAATTGACCAGACCCGATTAAAGTCCCCGACCCGGACAGGAATAGAACCTAGGACCCTTTGAAACGAAGACTCCCTGTGGGTGGGGGAGGTAGAATAACACCCATGGTATTCCCTGCCTGTCGTAAGAGGTGATTCAAAGGGGCCCCAGGAACTGTGAACTTGGGAGCATGAGTTGGCGACCATTTGCCCCTTAGCTGTTTCGGAGAATTCGCACTATCTATCACGACTATTATTTGTAGCGTAGTATACAATACTATAGTATAGTATAGTATAGCATAGTATAGTACAATATAGTATAGTATAGTATAGTATAGTGTAGTATAATATAGTACAATATAGTATAGTACAATGTGGTATATTATAGTATACTATAGTACAATATAGTATAGTATAGTATAATATAGTATACTATAGTACAATATAGTATAGTATAGTATAGTATAGTATAGTATAGTATAGTATAGTATAGTATAGTATAGTATAGTATAGTATAGTATAATCTATAAAATGGGGAGGAATCCCTCCTTCGCAAAATCATCCTTACTCATAACGTATCATTAGCAGGAACTGGATAATGCACTGGCGAATGAAAAAAGGCTTGCAGGTAGGGAGGACGAGACTTCGAGCCCGGGAAATGACTTCCGAAGGTTCTCATACAACAATTCCATTTATACATCTGTTTGTGAAACCAAATTATGTAATTGTTGCCCTGATATGCCCGGGATGGGTACAGTACTAATAGCCTACATATGGTTCAATCATTCCGTCCCTGACCCGGTTCTCTTGGGAACATCACAGTCTCCCTTCAGACTGTGCAAATCCTTACATTGTTAATCCGTCATTCTATGACAATGGCTGTGTGTCCGGCTCTGCGGCTACAGAGACACCTTGTATTCCTTCCTTCTTTCTTTCTTTCTTTCTTTCTTTATTTCTTCCTTTCTTTTCTTTCTGTCATCTTGGCTCGTTCTCAAGTACGCATTCATTTGAGAACCACCACTTATTATTTATTATCTAGCTATATATTCAGCCTAATTCAATACATCATGACAGCCATAATTATGATAATTCTTTATCATTCCAACATCTCAAACATTTCACAAGCTTCACCTTCCCACATCATACCACCGCATCTCAAATCCGTTCTATTAATTTACAGAGAAGGCCCCATTCTCACAGGTTATTTAACTAATTCAATTTCACTCGCGTATCTATATAATTCACATATTACCTCGGTTTGAACATCTTCAATGATCATTTATTATTATATGGAATTTATAAATACCTGAATCTCCTTGGAGCAAACATATAGTCTATATTCAAATTACTATGAAAATCTCTACCAGATAGTAATATTACGAAGAAATTATAAATTTAGCTAAAGCGCTGTTCTTCTCAAAATATGTGCTTCATATGCACTAAGAATTTATGGGATCTGAATACTAATTCACGCAAATAAGTCCACTAAATATCAATAATTATTCTTGAATCACAAAGAAATCTTAATTAAAATAATAAATACTCTTTTCCCAGTCACACGCGTATAGTGCTCACTACATTTCATATTATGCCTTTGCTGGCGGGACCTAGTGTTTACAGTGCACTATGTCTTCTGGTATAGGCTAGAGCAATTTTGTTACTTTCATTGATCTGTCTCAGCTTTATCCTTGGCTTTGACAAAATGAAAGCGACTGAGGTATGAGTGATGCTAGTAATGCCATCCCTTCTGCAGCCAGTTCCTGCTATGAATGGTGTGAAGATATTGCTCATAGGGTCGGTTGGTGCATGCATTTCAGTGGGCTTGGCAGACTGATATGTAATAGCAACTTCTGGCTCGGTGAGGAAAGCAGCGGGAAACTACCTCACTCCTCACTTCCCTAGTACGCCTCTTCAGCGATGCCTAGGCCATCTGTGACAGCTGATAGCGGAGCTGTTGAGGATCCAACCAGCCTTCGGGATGAGGACTAAACATACATATATTTAATATTATTAACTATAACACTTTAACATTTACAAAATAAAAATTGCTATAGGCGTGCAAATCTCGTGGTTTAATATATTCATATTAAATGTACTCATCGAATGCTGGATATGGTTTGCTGTCATCTCGAGGTACACTTGAGATTTTAAACCACCATGATGACTGCTCCTCTCTTTGATAATCCTTGGTTCTCCTTCATCATGACACGATCCATGTCTCGAACTGTGGTCTTCTTATTGGAGTCACTAAACGTTCCCTGAAGAAATGACTGCAAGCACTTAGGAGCGTTTCTCGTAGGCTCCAGTTCTCGGGTTCGATAATCACTCACGAACATACAGCCAAAAATCAGTTACTAAACACTGTTTATGTGCTTTCAAAGAATCTACTGGTGATTAGATCCACTAATAACTTTAAATAGATTAATCCAAATAGTGGCAAGTTTGTATAAATCACTATTCATTTCCCCATTGATCACATAGTCTGACTATCACCGCGAGTGTCCATGGAGTATGCGAACGCTAATTTTATCAGGAATACCGTTCTTTAATTTTACTTAACGTCACACACTCTTAAAATGCTTTGGATCGGTCACTATTAATTACCGAACGTAATTAGCTGTCTCACTACTCTAAACAACCTGATGCGTTTGCCCTTTCACTGATGATTGCATCATGAGCTGCGACTGACTGTCGTCGATATTTAAAAGATTAAATGTTGAGATAAGACTTCTATTCATCACCACTGTACTCTATCTTGTACCACACGGCTTATTTCGCGATATTTTACACCGCACTGATGTGTTTTTCTTCCTCGACACGGCACTTCATACACTGATATCAATAGTTCACTACTAACACGTGAGTACTGCGGCTACACAAATTACAGTGGGCTCCTGCATCTAAGACCGGGTCTTATTTATAGTATCAGGGCTGAGTGGTTGTGGAGGAGGCAAACCACGCCCCTGATCGACATGGAGCTCCGGTAAACGGAATCTTACAGTGATGTGAAAGCAATCAAATTATGGCTCGTGACCTCTATTTTATACTGATCTCGTTTAAAATCAATACGATCAGCAGGACATTCACAATCTCAAAGACGACCTTTTATAACTTCATGCGTAATGGTTCATCTCGTAAGACCTCCCACTTTTTTTCCACACGTTGCCGGATCTCGGCAGTCATCTTTATTCTGCGTACCACTATATGACAGGCGTCATTACCAATCCACTATTAAAGTATTGCATTTATATGCATCAACACTTAGCAATAAATACGTTGATTCGAATGAGACCTGCCTCATAAATTTCCATAGATTATCTCAGACGAAGATGTTCTTCTTCTTCTTCCTCTTCTTAGTTAATTATGGTGGAGTGGCACCAATAAATGCGGTGTTGAATTAGTAGAAGATATTTATTTCTTGGGGGTTAACACACCTTAATTCAGCCCACTCTCAGACAACCTACATATCCACGCGTAGCGTCATCTCTCCTCCTCGCTCGCACGAAAAGAGAGGGCGATTTCAAGGTTCAGCGGTAATGCGCTATCCTTTTCTCGTTACAGCGCAGAAAACTGCTCCCTTCGGGCTGGCGTATCGCAACTCACATCCCGGTTCGGCATGTAGACTGCTAATTACATTATATGTCGCAGAATGTTGCGGAAAACGGCATATATGATTGACTAAATCTCCTAACATGCCTATGGCATGGTGATGAACGGTTACAGTACGATGGGGTCGCCACTCACAAAGTAATTTATTAATGACTGAGAAATGCTATGAAATGATAATGGAGAGTATTGCTCGAATGAAAGATGACAAAGAAAACCGGAGTACCCGTAGAAAAATCTGTCCCGCCTCCGCTTTGTCGAGCACAAATCTCACATGGAGTGACCAGGATTTGAATAACGGTATCCAGCGGTGAGAGGGCGAAGCGCTACCGCCTGAGCCATGGAGGCACCCTCCATAACTCTATTGAGTTTAATGAAAATTTTTCTAATTTTATATACGATAATTCGTATAATGTATCAAATGATTTGGTGAACGTAAACGTTAATATTATCTTTATAATTTGTTTAAAAGAATTATTTATTCTAAAATTTATCGTGTAATTTGGACCGACAGCTATTTGCTTTACGTCGCACCGACACAGATAGGTCTTATGGCGACGATGGGACAGGAAAGGCCTGGAAATGGGAAGGAATTGGTGTGGACTTAATTAAGGTACAGCCCCAGCATTTGCCTGGTGTGAAAATGGGAAAGCACGGAAAACCATCTTCAGGGCTGCCGACAACGGAATTCGAACCCACTATCTCCCGGATGCGAGCTCACAACTGCGCGCCCATAACCGCACGGCTAACTCGTCCGGTATGAATTGGACTATACTTTTTGTCATCTTCCTTACCACCTCCTCAATACCTCCGTGCTCTTTGCCATAGAGGAGAAACTCACCATACTGATAAGTTCTCCCTAAAAATGAAAATATTCAGTTGCAAATTAAAGGGCAGTGATACGGTTGAAGGAAAGTAATGACGGCAACCTCAAAGTCCTGCAACAATTATTATTGATCTTTATTGCTTGTGTTCACGAAGATATAATGAGGACAGAATAAAATGTCAAGAAAATCAATGACAGGAACTTGGACAGTATTGAGTGTGAAGTTGGCAGCTGTCGGTCGCAGAGAACACGGTGATGGTAACGAGATCTCCTGCTGCTACTGTCAGCGAGGCGATAAGGATTTATCAACTTCGAGATAAACAAGACCGATAAAACGACAGTTTTCACATCCTGAGACCACCATAACATATACTAGCTTCGTCAGAATAGATGTTAGAATATGATTCAAGCTGAAGGGCTTTCGTTAATACACTTCGTTATAGAAAATGACGAAGTGCGTATCCGATCCCACTGCCATATTTTCCTTCCGACACACAGAGATCGAGAAGTTCTGGATGGACCTATAAGTGTTGATATATACAATGTCTCTCGTGCAATGTGTTCGTAAAAGTATGCCCTGAGAGAACAGAGATGATGTACGTAGAGTGCAATAAGCATTTCAATGAGTACCGTACTGACATTTTTAACGGAGAATGCGTCCATCATTTCGTGCCATTAATGGGTCCTTCAGAAAAAAGTCGTGTGGTCCAAAAAAATGTTCGATTTCCTTCAATAGACTGTCAAATTTAGCAAAAAGAAAACCACTTTCAAAAACGTTTTGTAGGTCAGATGGTGCAATAGTGAGCGGCGCGCGAGTTCACCATTTTGTGGTGAAATGGGAGCTCAGTCTAGTAGTACTGCCCTTTCAGACCGTGTACGCACAATTGTGCGGGTTCGTATTTTAGTTATCCCTGACCGTATTTGATGTTTTTTCGGTGCTAGACCGGACTGCAGTGATTGTGCAGGACACGTGGCGTGTATTTCAATTGATTTTAGTATGCGCTTGACCGCCAGGGCGAAGGAAGAAGAGTTTAAAAAGCACAATTGATCGGCGAGATGGCAGGAAGCAGTAGAGCCGAAAGTAAATATTTATTTATTGCGTTTATATTAATCTACAAGCTTTACTGAATACCGGAATATATTCAATGAAGTGTGTACATTGGTATGTGAACGTAAATTTTGAAGCTACACCATCGTACGTGATACAACGAGATTTTGAATTTTGTTGCGCACAATTGTGTGGGTCCTGTTTTTCGTATGTTAGTTTTTATTTTGTAAAATAAACTATCAATATGTGTATTGAGGAGCATTTTAGTCAGTTTTTGACATACAAACAAAAATTCACACCTCCAGTTTTCTTTCAGGTCTGAAAGGGCTAGAATGTTTTCATTCCATACCCCGATCAGGGTTCTTACCTTAAATATTAGATCTAGTACTTCATGAACACTTTTAGTACGTTAGTTCTTTCTATGGAAATCAAGTACCTTTGACGGAGGTAGAGTAAAAGCTCTTTTACTGCAGCGGAAAAAACAAGAAAGAAATTCATAAGCAGTTTCAGAGCCAAGTGCCTATCTTTTCATGTTGAATTCTGAGAACATATTTTTATGAGACTGAATTTTCGTGATCCTATTTTAAGAAGTCTGTCCATGTCGAATCTACAAAATTGCAAAAGATTCACCAGGATTATCCTGTTAACTATATATTTTCCTAATGTAATTACAGAAAGTGTTTATGTCCGACTCGTTGGCTCAATTGTCAGCGTACTGGCCTTCGGTTCGATTCCCGGCCGGGTCGGTGATTTTAATAGCTTCTGATTAATTCTTATGGCTCGAGGCCTGGGTGTTTGTGTCCGTCCTAACACTCCTCTCTTCATATTCAGACAACACACCACACTACCTACCACCTCAGAAACACGCAATAGTGATTACATGCCTTCATATAGGGTTGGCGTCAGGAAGGGCATCCGGCCGTAAACAGGGCCAAATCCATATGTGCGACGCAGTTCGCACCCAAGACCCCACAGGTGTGGGAAAACGCAGTAGGAAAAGAAGAAAGAAGAAGAAGAATTACAGAAAGTGTTTATAAAGTTGGATAGGAAATGGTGGTTAGAAAAATACACAGAAATCTAAAAGCTTTTCAGTCCGTTGAACATACAAGCTCAATATAAATATTACACTATAACATACCAAGAAAACACACTATCAAAATTTTTTAATTTTGAACTTGTGTGTTCGTCTGACTGATAAGTTTTTCATTTACATTTAAGTGAGTTGATAAAGGAAAGCATAGCTTCCTTCTTAACATACAAGTCCACAGAATCACTGAAAGTCAACTAAGAATTTTTGGAAATTTGTTTTGAAATGAACAATCCTGTGGGCGACTATACCTTTCCAAATTTGATGAATTTCGTGAAGGCAGTTGTCTGTTTACCACATTCTTTTGCTGCAACTGAACGGGTTTTTTGATCTCTTACTATCGATGACTAAATTGAGAAACAAACTCCAATCCTGCATGTTGAATGGGCTCCTTTTAACAAAGGCGAAACTAATTTGTCTGCCCAAAATTTTCACATTACAAAGCAGTTTATTGCTTTGGCAATGCATGTGAATATGTTGTAAAAGACACCTAACTTTTGGGTAGTGTATGGAGATAAAAGGTGTGTTTGTGTGTGTGTGTGTGTGTGTGTGTGTGCGCGCGCGAGGTATGAATGTTGAACCGAAATACGTGAGAATGTTCATTGTGTTCATATTCAGAACATTAATAAAGGACTATCAACTCGTAGTAAGCTTGGAACTGGAAGTTTTAGGACGGTGGTGATTGAAACTGCAACATTACTAGTTCCCATCATAGATGTAAAAACTGGTAAGATCTGATAGTTACAAATTTTTCATTTAATAAATGTGTATTTTTTGTCAAGTATACTTTGTTTTCTATACTGCCTGTATGAATAATCCTACTCCACTGTACCTTTTCCCATAATCTGACCCTTTTTAGGGAAAAATTTAGTACGAACATTTTTTGCCTGATGGCAGCCCTGACCCTGAAGCGTACGGTGGGCCTCGTAAAGGGTGGTGCGCACTATCAGTCCAGGAGATGTGTTGTGGTGATTTTAGGTGCAGAGAACTTGAGAGTGGAGCGGCCGAAGCCTAGTGGTTTATTTCGCATAATTTTCACTGGCTTGGAACTTTTAGAAAATCCTTTTTAGATACCATGCTGTCATAGTGCTGAACACAAGTTACATTTTTCATGGTGTACAGTACAATTAACAGCAATTTTACATTTTTAACTGTGAGCTTATTTGACGACTCCTTGGCTCAATGGTCAAAGTAGAGGCCTTCGTGGACTTTTAATCGCGTCTGGTTAATTTTCCTTGCTCAGGAACTGGGTCTTTGTGTTTGTCCCACCACTTATACGTACATATTCAGAGAACACACCACACTACCAACCACAAGGAACACGCAATAATGATTACATTCCTCCGACAGGGTTGGCGTCAGAAATGACATCCGACCGTAAAACAGGGCCAGATCCACTAGTTTACACCCGCGACCCCACAGGTGTGAGGAGAAACGGTAGAAGAAGAAGAAGAAGATCGGTGAGCTTATTTCCCTCATCCATCAACTGAGAATTTAGAAAATAAAATATTCTCCCTACAGCTGCGTTCTGTGCAGGTATGGCAAAGTAGTACAAAATACTCTTCACATCACAGCCTGCAAGATCACATCAGCCATTTATACTCTAACGCCCCTCTTTGAAAGCGTCTTTTTTTCTTTCAATTGGCTTTACTTCGCATCGATACAGATAGGCCTTATAGCGACGATCTGATAGAAAAGGGGTAGGAGTCAGAAGGAAGCGGCCATGGCTTTAATTAAGGTACAACCCCAGCATTTGCCTAATGTGAAAATGGGAAACTCTCACTTTCTTCTATCCTATCCGACGGTATTACATGGTGAGGCCTAGGGAGTCTTTCATTTTCACACCGTTCGCGGCCCTTGTCTTTTTTGGCCGATATCTTCATTATAGAAGTGTCGGACTCCTTCCATTTTCCCCTCTGATTAGTGTTAATAGAGGATGATTGCTTAGTTGTACTTCCTCTTAAATTAATAATCACCATCACCACCACTCGCTAACTCGTTGCTTTCACTAGTTTGTCAGAGGAGGCACCAGTTGTAATCGTACAAACTGAATGTAGTAAACAAATCATTTAAATTTTTGTTGTTGTTTTCTTTGTGCATCTGTTTGCAAGAAGTCGATTAGTTTGTGGTATGCTTTGGTAGTGATCAGACGACGTCGTTTGCGGTGGCGCAAGCCGCTCGCCATCGTTCTATACCCTGGGTTAGACTCTTCAGGGTTTTGTAGGAATGGGAGCTGGTATCCTTTACTGCCCTAACGATGTACTATAACCTCAGTCCACCTTTCACATTTCTTCCCTCCATAATACATTAAAGAATTTTCTTCATCTTTCCTTAAAACCTGCTCAATTCACACATCTCCTCTCTTGCAAATTAGGTCCTACAAGCGCTGCTTTGCCAGTTCAACCTTTTGCAGTACCTTTTTCTTCGTTCGTCACTTTGTCCACCAAGAAAATTCTGAACATCCTCCGATAACATCACATTTTAGAGGCCCTAGTTCTTTTCCCTTCAGCTTCTCTTTGTGTTCAGGTCTCACTTCCATGTCACATCATACCCATACAAAGATTTTTAACCGATTATTTGAAGTGCCTTTTCTATGCTGCTTGTGGTTTATAACATGTTTTATGAAGGACAAGGAAGTTGATGTCATGATCATGCCACACCTTCACGATCTGTCTTAGCAACCGCAATAAAACGTCTAAACAATGAAAACATAAATAATAAAAACGCCAACGACGTAATTGACGGAAAAGTAATTGACATTTTAGTAGCTGTGGCACAAAATCGACATGTCAGTACGAGACAGATGGAACTGCAACGAAGTGTTTTTGTGAATATTCCATTCCAACATTCCCACCCTTTGTGTATTTCACCTCATGAGCGGCTACATGATAATTTTAGAAATCCGTTGAAAGTATCTGAATAGTGTCTATGGCAACGGAAAGTCGATGCCATGTTCTGAGTAGTAAACTTAGAAAGTTAGAAAACTTAGTCGCCCCACATCAATTTAGTGGAATACGAGGGTAACTACTCGTGCTCCCTTACATTTAAACTACTTCTCATGAAGAAATGAAAGTCCGAAGCTTCATTTACAAACCATGGGCATGTTGATGATCGCAGCGTGCACTAATGGTCAAACGAAAATCCACATTGGCTGAGAGAAGTGGTACAGATAATATTGGTCTGCATTTCATTATCGGGCCATTTAACTCTAGGAATGCCATTAAAATTTTTGCTAGAGGACCCGGGCTGCTCCGCAGCATTCATTATGAATAGGTCAGGTAACTCGTCTTGACAGGCCTGTCGTAGTCCTATTGTTTTACCTGCCCTTTTCAATAGTGTTATGAACATTTAATACCGCGACATAATAACTGGTTCATTCGTAATGCAGTTTATAACTATACCTCGGATTTGTAGGTGGTAATAGGTTAGAATGCAAAGTAATTTGGTTTGTAGAAAGTGTTATGCAACCCGTTGTACCAAAATGTAGGAAGAGTAGCATAAATGCAAGGAGTTCTATAGGCTGTACCCCTAACATCTATGCAAATTTAAAGTTAAAAACTTCATTATTGTTCCGTATTGAATAGAGAAATAAGATGTACAATATTATAGGTTAGGATCCACCTTTCAATACTCCGTAATAAGATGGTAAAAAGTAGTTACAACCTGTTTAATGGGACCGGTTTCAACACATTTTAAGTGTCATCATCAGCCAATTTGCGAAGATCTTACAACAACTAGCACATTGAATACAGGCAAAAAATTAACATTGTATCATAACGTAGCAATTCAGTAAATGTTCAAAACACAATAATCACAGTCAAGAGAGTAAACAGAACATCACTATCTTGCGCCGAAAACAAATATAGCTGAAGTTCATAAGCAGGTCAAATATTCGCTTATGTAAAGTCGTTGCTAGGCAGGTCTTGTAGGCATTTGTTTCTCCGGCCGAAGAGCAAAAGGTGACGTGAATGAAGTCCTAGGAAAACAGTGTAGGATTTAATTTCGTCAAATTTCAAAGTGGATATATAGGTTTTATAAAATAATTTAAAACGTTAAAAAAGAATAAAGCCAAATAAAAAATATATTTAAAAAATAGGAAGAAATAATGAAAGAAATACGAGGTTCAACTCGAAACAACTTGCCGTAGTAATTGATAAAGAAATGATAAATAGAGAAAGGGGGGACGTTAATTAGAGGGTGGTGATGGTGGTGGTGGTGGTGGTGGTGGTTATTGTTATTAGAGGAAATACAATTGGGCAACAATCCTTAATATAATACTAATTCGAAGAAAAAAGAAAAAGAACCGACACTTCGAAAAATGAAGATATCGGTTAAAGGAAGACAAGGGCCACGAAGGGCGTGAAAATGAAAGACTCCCTAGCCCTCGCAAACCTTAGCTGAGTCCTGGCATTGCTTCCACTTACTTGTGCCAGGCTCCTCACTTTCATCTATCCTGTCCGACCTCCCTTGGTCAACTCTTGTTCCTTTCCGACCCCGACGCTTTTAGGTTTCCGAAGGGCTAGGGAGTCTTTCATTTTCACGCCCTTCGTTGGCCCTTGTCTTCTTTTGGCTGATATCTTCATTTTTCGAAGTATCGGATCCCTTCCATTTTTTCTTTCCTTCCCACCCTCCATCCCCCAGAGGCTCTGAACTTCGGAACGTAGGTTGACGACCACGGGGGCCCTTAGCTGAGTCCTGGCATTGCTTCCACTTACTTATGCCAGGCTCCTCACTTTCATCTATCCTGTCCGACCTCCCTTGGTCAACTCTTGTTCCTTTCCGACCCCGACGCTATTAGTTTTCCGAGGGCTAGGGAGTCCTTCATTTTCACGCCCTTCGTGGCCCTTGTCTTCCTTTGGCTGATATCTTCATTTTTCGAAGTATCGGATCCCTTCCATTTTTTCTTTCCTTCCCATCCTCCATCCCCCAGGGGCTCTGAACTTCAGAGCGTGGGTTGGCGACCACGGGGCCCTTAGCTGAGTCCTGGCATTGCTTCCACTTACTTGTGCCAGGCTCCTCACTTTCATCTATCCTGTCCGACCTCCCTTGGTCAATTCTTGTTCTTTTCCGACCCCGATGCTATTAGGTTTGCGAGGGCTAGGGAGTCTTTCATTTTCACGCCCTTCGTGGCCCTTGTCTTCCTTTAACCGATATCTTCATTTTTCGAAGTGTCGGTTCTTTTTCTTTTTTCTTCGAATTAGTATTATATTAAGGATTGTTGCCCAATTGTATTTCCTCTAATAACAATAACCACCACCACCACCACCACCACCATCACCACCCTCTAATTAACGTCCCCCCTTTCTCTATTTATCATTTCTTTATCAATTACTACGGCAAGTTGTTTCGAGTTGAACCTCGTATTTCTTTCATTATTTCTTCCTATTTTTTAAATATATTTTTTATTTGGCTTTATTCTTTTTTAACGTTTTAAATTATTTTATAAAACCTATATATCCACTTTGAAATTTGACGAAATTAAATCCTACACTGTTTTCCTAGGACTTCATTCACGTCACCTTTTGCTCTTCGGCCGGAGAAACAAATGCCTACAAGACCTGCCTAGCAACGACTTTACATAAGCGAATATTTGACCTGCTTATGAACTTCAGCTATATTTGTTTTCGGCGCAAGATAGTGATGTTCTGTTTACTCTCTTGACTGTGATTATTGTGTTTTGAACATTTACTGAATTGCTACGTTATGATACAATGTTAATTTTTTGCCTGTATTCAATGTGCTAGTTGTTGTAAGATCTTCGCAAATTTGGCTGATGATGACACTTAAAATGTGTTGAAACCGGTCCCATTAAACAGGTTGTAACTACTTTTTACCATCTTATTACGGAGTATTGAAAGGTGGATCCTAACCTATAATATTGTACATCTTATCTATGCAAATCTCATAGCATAACCGTTGTACAGTGTAGGGCATACTTGCTACTGGCTTAAGTAAGTTTGCAATCTAACCTATCATCACCTAATAATGCGGACTCTATTTATAACACTTCTTTCCATACGATGTTCACTGGGCGTTGACCATTCGGGCGTAACTGGATCTTGATCTTTTCAAACGATCATTCCCGAGATAGTGCAACATGCAATTGGCCGTGACTGAATGCTGGTAAGGGTAAGTAGACACCCACATTTTCAAGAGCTATTCCGTTCGCTTTTAACAATGGTCGCACAGAAGGCCAGTCGACCTGATGCCTTCCTGCTGTGCGCATGTCGATTATTTTCTCTTAGTAGCACGTCAGTTATTAGCAACGTTCTGACATCTGTTGAGCATGTTTAGAAGCTGTCTTTATTCCAGTTTTCTGGATTCAGTTTTATCTTCCTACCCTTCTCATTTTCCTGTGCATTAAACACTCTAAATCAACTCATCAGTTTACCAACTGATGAGCCCTACTTAACAATCTGAGGCGAAACGCTGGCAACCAGGAATAAGTTAGCTGGAAAATGTATAATGTCCAATAATGGACCAACTATATTGGTATTATTTACTCATTCGGAACAAATATTTCAGGTTCCCTGTGGGAGTCAACATCTTTATAATGAAAATCACACATTGTTCCACAGTTCCACAAGAAATGTGTTAAAATATTACTAATACCAAACAACGTGTGAACAAAAGAAGTGGACACTTAGTGTTCTACTGCTCATGCGCAATATAGCAGACTGTGGCTAAGAACAATTTCAAAATGTTAAATAACAGAAAATTAACTTAGTGCGTTTTGGAATTCACCTCTATTAGAAAACATTTTACTGAACATATAACCATATATGTGGTGCCAAAATGATAGATGTTCTACCGATTCTGCACGGAGAATTACTGCAGTTCTTAGTAGAACAGTTGAAAATCTCTGGATCTATCGGTCCAGACACATAAAATGGCCTGTAAGTTCGCCGGACTTAACATCAGTGGACTTTTATTTTGTAAGGAAAATAAAACAAATGTACCAAGAAGTGGCGATGAGCCCTGTTGATATGAAGGACCGTATAACATGAGCGTGCTCTGCGATAAAATCCAGATAAAATACGACGTGCAGTCTTGTCTACAATGTATCACTTTGTAGCATTTACCAAGGCTTTAAGGTTACCAGTCTGAATACATGATGCTAGTTGCCGAATTATTTAATTTCTTCTTTGATCATTGACTTTAATCTATGTTAAAGTACTCTCAAAACATAGCCGTTTGAGAGTTGAGAACCCCTAGGAGTGTTTCTGCCTTACGTACGACAGGGATACAGTGCGTGTGTTCTGTGACCGCACCAACAGGGAAAAGTTCTCAAATTGGGAGCATGAATTGGCAAACACGGTGACTCTAGCTGACTCCAGCATTCCTTCCGCTTTCTCCTTGCTGTAATTTTCCTATCCGAACTCTCTTGATCTCCCCATGTGGGTAAAAATACACGCGCTATCTCCTGCCTCTCGTAAGAGACGACTAAAACGGGCTCCAGGGCCTCTCAACTTGAGAGCGTGGGTTGGCGACCATGGGGCACTTAGCTGAGTCCTGGCATTGCTTCCACTTACTTGTGCCAGCATCTTCACTTTCGTCCATCCTATCCGACCTCCCTTGGTGAACTCTTCTTCTTTTCCGACCCCGGAGTATTAGAGCATTTGAAGCCTAGGGAGTCTTCCATTTTCACGCCCTTCGTGGCCCTTGTCTCTCTTTGGCCGATGCCTTCATATTTCGAAGTGTAGGGTCCCTTTCATTCTTTCCCCTCTGATTAGTGTTATAAAGAGGATGGTTGCCTAGTTGTACTTCCTCTTAAAACAACAATCACCATCACCACCTCCTCATTCCTTTGATGATACCTTCGTTCTTCAAGGGGACAAAACTCTCCCGTTTGTCCTCTGATTAGAATCAGGAAGGAACTGTTTTCCCGTTACACTTCCTCATAAAACAATACTCACCATCACGTCGTCCACATAGCAAAAGCAAAAGCAACTTCTTATTCCTCCTCACCTTTTCCCTATTCTTAATTATGGTCACTGTTCCTAGTTCTCCTCTTTCCATTCTTCCTGCCCAGTTCATCCTCAGATACAAATTGCTTTACGTCGGACTGACACAGATAGGTTTTACGGCGACGATGGGGATAGGAAAGGGATGAGAGTGGGAACGAAGTGGCCGTGGCCTTAATTAAGGTACAGCACCAGCATTAGCCTGGTGTGAGGATGGGAAACCACGGAAAACCACCTTCAGGGCTGCCGACAGTGGGGTTTGAATTCACTGTCTCCCGAATGCAAGCTCGCAGCTACGCGCCCCTAACCGCACGGCTACATCCTCTTCGCGCAGTCTCCTTCACGTCCTCTGCCACACAGTCTTTCCATCATATTATTTTCCTTATGTTTTCCTGGTAATTGCTAAAGAAGGGAACTAGAAACTTTTTGATAATAACCTGCTCGCTAATTGCTGCTGCCAAAAGGTAAACGAGTGTGCATCACTCATAAAGTGACACATTTAGCGAAGTGTGAAGTTGATAGGTTATTAAAACAAGAATCGACAATGTATAATTATGTGCTTGCTACTGAACCGCATGATCTACACTTTTGACAACTTGAGACTACGAACTTAATTTGAAAATCCGCCTTAATTAAGCTGCTTATGACAAGGTTGTCAAGATAATGAACGGAAATTCCAAACAGGACGAGATTCTGTATAAAATACTGTGTAAAATGGTTGGAAAATACAGTATGAATGTGTGCCCAAATAACATTTTATAAACATTGATTTTGCTGCGAATACATTAATCTTCGTTTATAGTCAGACATAATAATCACCTCCCGATAATTGGAGAGGTACATTCCAATGTATGGCGGCAAATGTTATGAAATAAACGCCATTAAGGAGACCGACAAGGGATACTGCCGACCTATTCTATTCGTCTTCCCTCACAGGCTGTGTGTAAATAGCTCCAAGGATTTCTCTAATTGAAATAGATATTTGCAGACTGCGTCATGGAGATTCGTAAAATATACCACGAAATATATGATAAATAATATGTAGGTTGGTACTACTCACCTTACCTACGTTCATTATTATTATTATTATTATTATTATTATTATTATTATTATTATTATTATTATTATTATTATTATTATAATTATTATTCTTTGTGTTGACAACAAAAGAGGTCAGAACACACGCACACTAGCCAGTCATTCACATGTGTCTAAACTTTCACAGTTTTTGCAGCCATGGAAGTGTTTGCTTCTGAAATGGCGAATCAAAATGGGAAACATATCTTCAACGTTGGTGAGTACAAATTCCGACTGTAACATAAAGATGGTGCTATGTATCGAAAATGTGTTGAGATAAAATACATACTTATGACAAATAAGAAAATAATGCCGACTTATAAATAATCATATTTATAACCTAATCACGAGCACGATGCGAATACAAACCTTCAAATAGTGTGCAATAATATTAAAGTAATACACTGACTGACAGAGCAAATGCAACACCAAGAAGGAGTGGTCAGAACTTTATACCAATTGCAGGGTAGACTGACGTCACTGAGGTATGCTCGTGATGTGAAATGCGCCGCTGTGCTGCGCACGTAGCGAACGATAAATGGGACACGGCGTTGGCGAATGGCCCACTTCGTACCGTGATTTCTCAGCCGACAGTCATTGTAGAACGTGTTGTCGTGTGCCACAGGACACGTGTATAGCTAAGAATGCCAGGCCGCCGTCAACGGAGGCATTTCCAGCAGACAGACGACTTTACAAGGGGTATGGTGATCGGGCTGAGAAGGGCAGGTTGGTCGCTTCGTCAAATCGCAGCCGATACCCATAGGGATGTGTCCACGGTGCAGCGCCTGTGGCGAAGATGGTTGGCGCAGGGACATGTGGCACGTGCGAGGGGTCCAGGCGCAGCCCGAGTGACGTCAGCACGCGAGGATCGGCGCATCCGCCGCCAAGCGGTGGCAGCCCCGCACGCCACGTCAACCGCCATTCTTCAGCATGTGCAAGACACCCTGGCTGTTCCAATATCGACCAGAACAATTTCCCGTCGATTGGTTGAAGGAGGCCTGCACTCCCGGCGTCCGCTCAGAAGACTACCATTGACTCCACAGCATAGACGTGCACGACTGGCATGGTGCCGGGCTAGAGCGACTTGGATGAGGGAATGGCGGAACGTCGTGTTCTCCGATGAGTCACGCTTCTGTTCCGTCAGTGATAGTCACCGCAGACGAGTGTGGCGTCGGCGTGGAGAAAGGTCAAATCCGGCAGTAACTGTGGAGCGCCCTACCGCTAGACAACGCGGCATCATGGTTTGGGGCGCTATTGTGTATGATTCCACGTCACCTCTAGTGCGTATTCAAGGCACGTTAAATGCCCACCGCTACGTGCAGCATGTGCTGCGGCCGGTGGCACTCCTGTACCTTCAGGGGCCGCCCAATGCTCTGTTTCAGCAGGATAATGCCCGCCCACACACTGCTCGCATCTCCCAACAGGCTCTACGAGGTGTACAGATGCTTCCGTGGCCAGCGTACTCTCCGGATCTCTCACCAATCGAACACGTATGGGATCTCATTGGACGCCGTTTGCAAACTTTGCCCCAGCCTCGTACGGACGACCAACTGTGGCAAATGGTTGACAGAGAATGGAGAACCATCCCTCAGGACACCATCCGCACTCTTATTGACTCTGTACCTCGACGTGTTTCTGCGTGCATCGCCGCTCGCGGTGGTCCTACATCCTACTGAGTCGATGCCATGCGCATTGTGTAACCTGCATATCGGTTTGAAATAAACATCAATTATTCGTCCGTGCCGTCTCTGTTTTGTCCCCAACTTTCATCCCTTTCGAACCACTCCTTCTTGGTGTTGCATTTGCTCTGTCAGTCAGTGTGTTAAGAGAAGATGGTGATTTATTTCTTCCTATAAACTTAATAAATAATGTTATTGGTTTTACGTCCCACTAACAATCTATATATTAAAAAATATGAAAACCGAAGTAAGTCAGTCCGGCCATCCTATCTGGTCGATTTCCTTCATTCTTTTTTTAACTGAAAGGTATTCACGCACAGATTTGTCTTCAGGTACTATGAATCACTAAAGTTCCGCCTTCCTAAAATTACTTGATTTTTTCAGTTTTTGTCTCTTTGAAGCAATCATATCTTTGGTTCTAATTGAGGTACATTCGTCTTGGCCTAAGAATACTCAGCGGATAAAGCTCTTTAATTTCAGCTCTTAACTCTTCAAATTGGTTGATTCTGAGGAAAGTTATGAGTATATTTGTTTCCAAGACGAAGATCTTCGAAGGACTTTTTAACAGTTCGGCGCGTAGTGTCGTTCCAAGGAATGTTTAATTTTTTTTTTGCTAGGGGCTTTACGTCGCACCGACACAGATAGGTCTTATGGCGACGATGGGATAGGAAATGCCTAGGAGTTGGAAGGAAGCGGACGTGGCCTTAATTAAGGTACAGCCCCAGCAATTGCCTGGTATGAAAATGGGAAACCACGGAAAACCATTTTCAGGGCTGCCGATAGTGGGATTCGAACCTACTATCTCCCGGATGCTACCTCACAGCCGCGCTTCTACGCGCACGGCCAACTCGCCCGGTGAATGTTTAATTCAATTTCTTTGTGTGATGTATTTTCAAGTGTTTTGTTGACATAATATTACATTCTATTACCACAGCAGATCATGTGCTTTATTTTCTTAACTCAAAACTTTCCAAATACATCCGTGAGGATAGTAACGAACAATACCATACTTTGTGCATATAACATTATCAGATTATTAATATTATTCTTATTCTTATTATTATTATTATTGGCTAGTCTCCAATAATGTCTGCCCAGAAAATACTTCTCATCGTTTATAACTATGGATCTCGACAGTTGTGTAATGTACTAAATATAATGACGTTTAAAATTGGCTTTACGTCGCACCGACACAGATAGGTCTTATGGCGACGATGGGACAGAAAAGGGTTAGAAGTGAGAAGGAAGCGTTCGTGGCCTTAATAAAGGTTCAGCTCCAGCATTTTCCTGGTGTGAAAATGGGAAACCACGGAAAACCATCTTCAGGGCTGCCGAAAGTGGAGTTCGAACCCACTATCTCTCGAATGCGAGCTCACAATTGCGCTCCCCTAACCGCACGACCAACTTACTCCAATCTCTTATGCCGGCCTGAGTAGCCCGGACGATAGAGCAGTGGTCTTCTGATCCCAACTTGGCAGGTTCGCTGGAGGCTCAGTTCGGTGGTATTTGAAGGTGCTGAAATACGCCAGTTTCGTGCCTGTAGATTTACTTGCTTTAAAAAAGTCCTGCGGTACAACATTCTGGCACCTAGGCGTCTCAAAGAACCGTCAAAGTAGTTATTGGGACGTAAATAATTTACATTATTATTTCGTGCTTGCAAACGAAAAGCATATGTGTAATGGTAAAATAAGCATAACTTACTGCTGCCTTTGCAGTGCTTAATAAATTTATCAAAATAAAAGTGTTCAGTCTGAGTTACTCAGACGGTTAAAGCACTGCTTTCTTGGTTCCTACTTAGCAGGCTCAATCTTGGCTCAGTCCGGTGGTATTCGAAGGTGCTCAAATACGTCAGCCTCGTGTCGGTAAATTTACTGGCACGTAAAAAGAACTCCTGCAGGACTAAATTACAGCACCTCAGAGCCTCCAGAAACAGTAAGAATAGTTAGTGGGACGTAAAGCAAATAACATTACCGGTATTATATTATTATTATTGTTACGGAGTTTTCCGTGGTAGTTAGAGGTAAAAGAAGGTGCGGGGGGGGGGGGGGGGTGAACAGGTCTCAGGCTACGAAATTAAAGTGAATTTAAAATTTAACAAGGTTATATTTTCTTAGCAAAAAACAAGAAATAACAATAATGGCAGGTACAGAGTAGCAAAACCACTAATCGAGAATGTACAATTACAGGATTTGGGCTCCGAGAGCCAGACACACAATTCTGAGCAATTAGCCCAACTTTACGATATACAGAATTCAACAAAGGGGCAGAAGACCCCAATCAAGCCCAGGAGCACTTGCTCCAAATTACACAGTAAAGCCTCCTCGAGGCATACAACACTCAATTTTCGAAAAAGAGCCACTCGCTCTCAACTTTAAGCCTATCAAAGGCCACACCAAACTCCACCTTCAAGTTGTCCTCTAAGGACATATACACAGGGGTGACATACCCAACCTACTGAGGTCTATTAAGTGAGAAAATGGTTAATTACCAGACCTCTAAAATAACAATTGAGAGGAGGCGATCTGCACTCCTAATACATTTGTTTAAAACCTACTTGGCACTAGGCCGTTAATGCAAGGGCTAATCCCATACTAAAGAGGTGACTTTTAGAAGGAAACAATTTACGTTACATTAGAAGGGAAGAAACGGTTGTGAAAATAAGTTCACCTCAATGCAATATGAGTGGGAGATCGAGAGGGTTAAGCACTCTCTATCCCAATATGTAGTTCTGAAAGAGAATAGAGGCTAAGAGTCTTTACATTTTAGGGAAAGTTACATGGTAGAAACGCTTCGGACCCGCCCCGAGAGTTAAACTGCTGAGCTAGCAAGAAAAGAAGTTATTAAAAGGCCATTACCTTGGTGTTGAACTGCTCCACGAAGAAAGAGGCGCTTCCCGCCACCTGCTATGTACTTTACACACTGAAAGATGGTACTGAAGTGGCACCGAGACCCGAAAATCAGCAATTTATATACTCTCGCGGAAAGTTCGAGGCGTATTTGGAATGAGAACACCCTCCCACAAGGATTTTATTGGTTCACCAAGAAACCCCCTACACAATACGAAGAAGAAACATATTATTGGTGGAAAATTAATTCGAGAAATTCGGGATTGGCTAAATTCAAAACAAGGGGAAAGAAAGGGTTAATATTGCCAACTTAAACAATGACTGAAAGAAATTTAGCAAAGAACAAACTTTTGAAATTCAATTTTCTCAAAAAAAAAACCAGTTTTTTCACTTCGCACTAGGGTGCACCGTTGTAGTTCTTCAGTAGTGTCCTCTAGAAGAGAATGTTCACACTTCTTACTACAAGCAAAACAAAAATACATCGAAAACAACACAGTTCAGAAACTTCAAAATTTCCAAGTAGTGGCATCTTCATGGTAACTTGAAAATTAACACATAAGACAAAGTTCAGACTTCTTCCAGTAGGGGAGTTTCAACTGGCGCAAAGTTTAAAGCGGCGTGGAGGTGTACCGCCCGGTACAGACATCCCCCCCCCAAAAGTTCCTCCAAGGGGGTAACACGGAAGAACATAAACTTTTGTTTGAAAACAAGGTCCAAGTTATGATGTTGCTATGGAGATTAATTGCAGAAGCATTTATCAAAATAGTGAAAATTTGATTTGATCCAGTTTCAAAAATTCTCGTAGTAACTGCTGAAGTAATGTCTTTATGTTTGTAGAAGTTGAATTCAGAAGAAAAACTTTTAATACTTGAAAGTGAAGAAAAATTTTCAAAGTCCACCAAATATTGCTGTTGAATTCCCAAGTGTAGTAATTGCTGATAGTAAATGTCCATGTAGTTGATTAAATATTTCGATGTTGATTAAGTTGGATGGCCAGACCGGCCGTTGCAGCTTGCGTCCAAAGGCGGCCGCTCGGACCCCTCAAGTACCCTGAGATACCGCTCGCCCGCACTATGAGTGGAGCAGTGGTGTTGAAGCACGCCGCGCCCGCGGTGAACATGCAGGTCGCGGGCCAGTTACAGGTTGTGCGCCGCACATCAGCCTTGGCCGGACGGAGGGCTCCGGCTCGCCGTGCACCTGTCGTCCTCGCTGGAGTAGAGGGGGCCCTTCCTCTATCCCAGTCGCGGCACGGCGCCGCGCAGCTGCGGGGGCACTGAAACATTAAAGCTAGGCGGCAGAATTTTGTTGGACCATCATCATTTTTGAGGGCATAGGCTTTGTGGAGAGGTTGAGGGGCCAGCGGCGTGCAGATATCCATGGCATTTTATAAGCCACAGTGTGTGGGGAGCAGGAGACGGGAGCGTGGTAATGGCCGTGGCAAGGACAGGATGGCAGTTCAACTGATCGGGGGAGATTTACAAAAAATAATTACGCTTAAAGGAAACAGATTGCAAGGGCAGAAGGCCTAAAAGTGAAACCTCTCAGAGAAAAAAATATAACCTTCCTATTTCTTTCAAAATAATATGAAGCAAGTTAACAGAGAAATTACACCGGTTTCACCTGTGACAGGTGAACCCTAAATATCCTCTCGGTGGCTGGATTACTTAATAACAACGTAACCGGCGTAAGGAAATCGAGAATGATACACGGCCCATGAAATCTGGGGGCAAGCTTGCCCCCGGGAACAAAGTTCTTGACCATCACCTGGTCACCTACCTTCAGATTGGTGGGTCTCCGTCCACGATCATATCTTTCCCTAACCTTTTCATGAGACACTTTAAGATTGGCTTTAGCCTTCTTCCAAAGATCTTTAATATTGTCCGGGTCTATTGTCTCGGGTAGAATGTCACTCAGAGACCAGAGGTTAGAGAGCGGCTTGTTGGGAACAAACTTGAACATCAAAGACGCTGGAGTAAATTTATGTGATTCATGAACCGCCGAATTCAAAGCAAAAGCTAACCAATGCAGGGACGTGTCCCATCTAGAATGATCTTCATGATGATAGGCAATAAGCGCGGACCTGAGATTACGATTAACCCGTTCAGCCAGAGATGGTTGAGGGTAATAAGCAGAAGTCGTCACATGAGATATGGATAGGTCAAAGCAGAATTTACGAAATAAATTAGATGTGAAAGCCTTAGCATTATCAGATACAATATATTGACACGGACCAAAAGAAGCAAAGATAGAATTTAGACAAGTAATGGTGGACTGAGCGGTAGCCAGCTTAGTCGGAAATAACCAGGAAAATCTTGTAAAACCATCTACGCATACAAAGATGAACTTGTTGGCATTTCCCTTTGACTGGGGGAAGGGTCCTACATAATCAATATACAGGCGTTCCATGGGGCGCGACACTTGATGAGAAGACAAACGGCCTACCTTGGTGGACATGGTTGGTTTACTAAGCAAACAGGATTTACAAGCCTTTACTAGTTCACGGATTTCACCGTCCATACCCTTCCAGATGAACATTTCACGAATCTTCTCACGAGTTTTAAAGATGCCTAGATGCCCTCCTAATGGGGTCTCATGATAATACTTGAAGATCATAGGTACAAGAACAGCTGGAACGACAACTTTCATCATCTTATCCTGCCTCGATGGGCAACATAAAACACCATTCCTCAAAACATAAGGGACGACATGTTCCCCAGAAGAAAGGGTTTCCATTATCGGAGCCAGCGTCGGATCTTCACGTTGGTATTTCTCGATATCCCTAAAGAGCATGGGAGCATCTGTTAAGATGGCATTAACATCAGATAGCATGGACTCGGGAGGAGATGAACTGTCGACCGGTTCATGGTTCTCAACATCGTTGGAAAACATACGGCTGAGTACATCAGCGACAACATTTTCGGTACCTCTGATATGCCTGACATCGAATTGGAAGGCAGAGATTCGGATGGCCCAACGGGCTATACGACCAGTACGACGCGGCCTACCTAAGACCCACCTTAAGGCTTGATTATCTGTCTCCAGGTCGAATTTGACATGTTCCAGATAGAGACGGAACTTTTCTAAGGCAAATAAGACTGCCAAACCTTCGAGCTCATATATGGAATACTTTGCTTCTTGAGCCGATAGAGTTCTAGATGCATAGGCGATGGGTCGCCTCCCTAGTTCAGTCACTTGAAGAAGGACTGCAGCTACTGCTGACGACGACGCGTCAGTTTGGACGATGAATTTCTTTGAGAAATCAGGCATAGCAAGGACAGAGGCATTACAGAGAGCTAATTTAAGATCTTCAAAAGCGGCTTGTTGAGAAGGTCCCCACTCGAATTTGATGCCTTTCCTACGAAGAAGGTTTAAGGGCGCCGCTCTATTAGCGAAGTTAGGAATAAACTTCCTGAAGAAATTCACCATACCAATGAACCTGGCGATACCTTTAATGTCCTTGGGAGGTTTAAAATCACGGATGGCCTGTGTTCTAGAATGATCGACGGCAACACCATCAGGTGACACAATATGCCCTAGGAATGACATAGAGGGCTTAGCAAAGGCAACCTTGGACAACTTGACAGTTAACCCAGCCTTACGAAGGCGATTGAGAACTTCTCGCAGATGATCTAGATGTTCTTCAAAGGTCTCCGAAAATACGACGACATCATCCAAGTAGTGATACAAGTACTCAAATTTGATGTCGGAGAAGACCCTATCTAGCAGCCTAGTGAGTACAGCTGCTCCCGTGGGGAGCCCGAAAGGCACGCGGTTGCTTTCATACATATTCCAATCCGTGGCAAACGCTGTAAGATGTTTAGACTCTTCGGCAAGGGGAATTTGATTGTAGGCCTGATTCAAATCCAAGATGGTGAAGAACTTGGCCTTACGGAACCATGAAAAACAAGAATGAAGGTCTGGAAGGGGCACAGATTGTAATAATTTATTGCAGCCAATGGCCATACACACAATAATTCACAATGATTGGAATTTAATTACCTATGTAATCTATAGAGTAAAAGGTACAATGTCAGGTCTTTACGAGTAGTCATAGTGGGGAACGACTTCCGTTCTGCTTGTAAGCAGGTGCGTACAGTGGTGCTCATGTGTCCATGTGTTCCATCTGTGAGAGGACATTTAGAGCTGAACTCTGCCTCACACATATTTTAGCGCACAGTGATGAGACGCCGTTTGCTTGTCTAATTTGCGACACTGAATTGAGATTGTATTTTGCAGGGCACAGTGATGAAAAGTCTTCTGTTTGTCTAATTTGCAACTCTCTGTTGAACATGCCTCGTCCGCTTGTAGGTGCACGCGGTTCCTCTTTACCAGTCTTTAGCGAGTGCGGTAATGGATATTGTTCTTGCGGTGCAGTTGATGAGGTGGTACCTGGGGCATTTTCCACCACAGAGCCGGCAGGTACATTCTTCGTCTGGTTCGTGGAATCCAGCGGTTTGGCATACCTTTCCGTGGAACCCGTGGACGGCGAATCGGGTGAAGGTGTGGCGTAGGTTGAAGCCTGGCCCTTTCCATTCGTCGTTCCTCACTGCCTCAGTTTCATAGAATTCTTCCGAGATTTGCTGTGCTTTTCGTCGTCTTTCTTCCAGGACTGCGGCGGATGCTTCGGTCTCGGGAAGGTTGAAGGAGGTTTTTATGTCCTCTAGGAAGAACAGCTCATCCACCAGGGTGTACACCAGTCTGTTCTTTGTATATTTTGATAGTTGGAGGATTCGCTTGAGGTATCTGGCTTTCAATCCTTTTTAGATTCGCTGTGGTTAGTTTGTTCCAGACTAATTGTATACCGTACGTGGCTACCGGGGCAACTTTAAGTTTGAACAATGCCACGGCCGTTTTCACTGATAGATTCTGGAGCTTGGGGATTTCGAACATTGCTCTAGTTGCTGCTATCGCTCTTTCTTTGACGTGTAGTGTGAAAGTTGCTTCTGTAGTCTGGAGCGCGATACCTAGGTACTTGAATGACGATACTATTTCTAGTTGGTCCCTGCCGTTTGAGAAAACGTCGTCTTTTGCGAGTCTTCCTCCTCTTCTAAATTTCATCACTTTTGTTTTCTCACTGTTGATACTTAATGAGTTTTTGTCTGCCCATTCTTGTAGGTTATTGAATGCCTTCCGGATTGCGATGGGGTTTCTTGATAGCAGAGCCATGTCGTCGGCATACATTACAAGATTGACCTCTGCTGGTTCTGTTGCACTTGCGATGTCGGCTGTCATCAGGTTGAACAATACCGGGCTCATTGGGTCTCCTTGGAGTACTCCTTTGGTCTGCGTTATAGGCGTTGAGATTGTTGTCCCATCGTGGATTTTCACGTAGTTTACATTAAGTATAACTTTTATGATTTCCAATTCATGCTGCAAGTTGGTTGGTGTTAGTGTTGCTTCCAGTTTTCCTATTAGTATCTTCCTGTCGATGCTGTCGAAGGCCTTTTGATAGTCGATGAATATAGTGTACAGTGGTGTGGATGGTTGTGCTAGAGCGGTGTCTATTTCATTTGTTACTTTCCCTATGGCTTGTAGTGTTGACTTTCCGTCCATGAATCCGTATTGGTTGGGTGGTATCTCTTCTATTATTCTTGGTCTGATGCGGGCCATGATGGCCTTTGAGAACATTTTGAAGATATTGCACTCCAGGGCGATTCCTCGGTATGAGCTGGGATCATCCCTATTGCCTTTGCCTTTGTACAGTGTGATTAGGTTGGCCTGTCGCCATATGTTCGGAATCCTCTTGCTTCTCAGGCATTCATTGAACAGTAGCGTCAGTACACTTACAGTGTCCGCCGCCGTGGCTTTGATGTGCTCGTTGTACACTCCGTCCGGGCCTGCTGCCTTTTTGTCCTTGGATTCTTGGATAATTGTCCATACTTCATCGGCTGTGAGTGGTTGGAATGTATGTTCCGGTATGTCTCTTTTTTTTCAAACTCGTTCGAAGATGCGTTCCCAAGAAGTTCTCGGAAGTGTTCCGTCCACCGCTGCGGGCTTATTACAGAGGTTTTCTGTGCTGACTTGCTTCCTTTCAGGATTCGGTAGGGTTTTT